>NC_069125.1:11804116-12104116 GCF_026914265.1 Mya arenaria | reverse complement strand
TTTTGGTCGAGGCTGCTACTCCAACTTCCAAACACGCGAGACATTCATCATCCTGCTTTTAGTGTGTCGAGGGAAAATGAGAGTGATTACTGTCTAACATTGTTAAGTGCGCTGTTCCTGAAAACTGATCAACTGGTTATTACGAACATTAAGCCGATTATTCTGCCTTTTGGTTCTGAAGTGCACTGTTCCTGAAAAAGTGATCAAATGGTAATTCGCCGATTATTATGCCTTCTGAATTGTGTGGGTAAAACGAACTACGATATGCTATATTCACATCCGGAACATTTCGGCCATATTCCATTGAAAACAGGCTCGGATGTATGCCGGTACATCAGTAGAAATAGTTCGTAATAATATTACTTAAATGTAGTATTTAAACGTGTAATTTGTATAACTTTGATTGCCAGTTAAGTGAACTATTGAATAATTGATTAAGATTTCCTAGAGCTAAATCCTTAAACTGCCTAATTGAAATCAATATACAATCTACTTTCAGCATAGTTTAACGTAGAGGTTTCTGACATTGTTAACCGGCCAAATATGTTTTCGGTGGAAAATGGCAGAGGTGTAATGAATGCTATATTAATTATTATGAATGGTAAGACTATATAAATCTCATTCCGCGTTATACGCTGGGCACTGTTACGCAGAGATATGTCCCGCATATAGATGGCTTTATCCTTATGCGAACAAAAATAGTTTTTATTTTCTAAATCAGGGTTTTAAGAGGTTTCTATTTTGGTTTCCTCGTTGTTGCTTTTTTAGCATTTTCGCCTCAAATCGTCAATTATTGATAAACCAACATCTTCATCAGATGTTAGAAGCATTTAAAATGGTACACACTTTGGTTTAAATCTGATATAACAGTCTTATAAACCAGATTTAAAAAAAAATCACATACAACAAATTCATGACTTTATTGTCATCAAGAGTTAAAATATATATTTTGTTACGTTCACTGTTTCAATAAGAAAGCAAGCACTCTTTATTTTTCAGGAGCGATTCTAGTTTCAGTTTCATCAATTTCACATATACGACCGACATGCAACCTAAATTTTAAACCCTTTTACATGCATGGCCATTCTTTCACACCTTTTATTGTTTGGCCAAACAGGCTGCAGTAAAGCATTGTTAATATAATAATACACTTATTTATAGAATATTTATTTAGTTTATTAGTAATATAAATAGACTTAAGAAAGCAAAACCGGAAGGCACACAAATTTTACTTAATCGCTAAAATAGGACAATATCCTCAATTTTGAAGACTTATCGCTCCAGAATGATGCTCTTAAAATACAATATTATTATATGTATCTTTTCTGTGCACCACTGCGAACATTTATACAAATATCATTTCCACGGAAAGGGATATAGAAATATGCCATTTAAACCCCTAAATTTTATATTAACACAATCTCCCAGGGTTTCAAATCTTGGACGAATTTGTACGGGAACTAGCGTAGCTGGTTTTCGAGCCTGGCTCTCAGAGCCACCACTCGTACGTGTGGTCGTGCATGGTACGAGATCTGTCTTCTCTTCTGTCTTTCCACTGACTCTCAGAGTCACCATCGTGCATGCGTATGTGGTCGCGCATGTTACGAGAACTATCCATTCGACTTTCTTTAATGATACTAGCACGAATGGTCTCTAATTCTCGCGTCTTCTTATCTTTCACCTTTACTCCTCCCTTTTCGCATCACCCTTCTCAACTCATTCTCTTGTACCGTTTCCTCCTCACCCTATATCTTTGCTTTATCTCTATCTCGCCCTATTTCTATCTCTCCTTTCCTATCTTACCCCTGTTCTTTTCACCATTCCTTTTCTATCTTCCCCTTCTCTTCTCTCCTCCCTTCCCCTCCTCTTCTGTCCTCCCTCCCCCCTCCTTCACTGTCCTCTTCTCTTCTGTAGTCTTCTCCCTTCCCCCTCTTCTACTGTCCTCCATTCCCCTCCTTCACTGTCCTCCCTTCCCCCTCCTCTTCTGTCCTCCATTCCCCCTCCTCTTCTATCCTCCCTTCCTCTTCTCCTTTCCCTCCTCCTCTTCTATCCTCATTTCCCTCTCCTCTTCTATCCTCCCTTCCCTCCTATTCTGTCCTCCCTTTCCCCTCTTCTTGTCCTCCATTCCTCTTCTTCACTGTCCTCCCTTCCGCCTTCTCTTCTGTACTCACTCTCCTCTTCTATCCTCCCTTCCCCTCCTCTTCTATCCTCCCTCCCCCTCCTCTTCTGTCCTCCCTTCTTCTTCTCCCTTCCCCCTCTTCTCCTGTCCTATAAACCCCTCATTCACTGTCCTCCCGTCCCCCTCCTCTTCTGTCCTCACTTCCCCCTCCTCTTCTTTCCTCCCTTCCCCTCCTCTTCTATCCTCCCATCCCCCTCCTCTTCTATTTTCCCTCCCCTCCTCTTCTGTCCTCCCTTCCCCCTCCTCTTCTGTCCTCCCTTCCTCTTCTCCCTTCCCCCTCTTCTCCTGTCCTATAAACCCCTCCTTCACTGTCCTCCCGTCCCCCTCCTCTTCTGTCCTCACTTCCCCCTCCTCTTCTTTCCTCCTTTCCCCTCCTCTTCTATCCTCCCATCCCCCTCCTCTTCTATTTTCCCTCCCCCTCCTCTTCTGTCCTCCCTTCCCCCTCCTCTTCTGTCCTCTCTTCCTCTTCTCCCTTCCCCCTCTTCTCCTGTCCTATAATCCCCTCATTCACTGTCCTCCCGTCCCCCTCCTCTTCTGTCCTCCATTCCCCCTCCTCTTCTATCCTCCCTTCCTCTTCTCCTTTCCCTCCTCCTCTTCTATCCTCATTTCCCTCTCCTCTTCTATCCTCCCTTCCCTCCTATTCTGTCCTCCCTTTCCCCTCTTCTTGTCCTCCATTCCTCTTCTTCACTGTCCTCCCTTCCGTCTTCTCTTCTGTACTCACTCTCCTCTTCTATCCTCCCTTCCCCTCCTCTTCTATCCTCCCTCCCCCTCCTCTTCTGTCCTCCCTTCTTCTTCTCCCTTCCCCCTCTTCTCCTGTCCTATAAACCCCTCATTCACTGTCCTCCCGTCCCCCTCCTCTTCTGTCCTCACTTCCCCCTCCTCTTCTTTCCTCCCTTCCCCTCCTCTTCTATCCTCCCATCCCCCTCCTCTTCTATTTTCCCTCCCCTCCTCTTCTGTCCTCCCTTCCCCCTCCTCTTCTGTCCTCCCTTCCTCTTCTCCCTTCCCCCTCTTCTCCTGTCCTATAAACCCCTCCTTCACTGTCCTCCCGTCCCCCTCCTCTTCTGTCCTCACTTCCCCCTCCTCTTCTTTCCTCCTTTCCCCTCCTCTTCTATCCTCCCATCCCCCTCCTCTTCTATTTTCCCTCCCCCTCCTCTTCTGTCCTCTCTTCCTCTTCTCCCTTCCCCCTCTTCTCCTGTCCTATAATCCCCTCATTCACTGTCCTCCCGTCCCCCTCCTCTTCTGTCCTCCCTTCCCCCTCCTCTTCTGTCCTCTCTTCCTCTTTTCCCTTCCCCCTATTCTTTTGTCCTCCATTCCCCTCCTTCACTATCCTCCCTTCCTCCTCCTCTTCTATCCTCCCTCCCCACTCCTTTTCTGTCCCCCTTCCCCTCCTCTCCTGGTCCCTCAGTTCCTCCACCTTCTCCCCATATATCCCCTATTCGTACCCATCCTGTAACATCCTACACGTATGTTTTTACCTGTGCTTTTCTCTCTTCTTCCGACGTGGAAGATGATGACGATAATAATGATAGCATTCAAATCAACAATAACACAGTTCAAAATTATTTGATCTATAGTGTGTTAAAGAGAGTAAAATGCCGAATATTGTTAATAAAGGGCCAAAACAAAAAAATACAAAAAGGATCATATCTGATAAACGATCAATTAAGACAGAAAGCAACGGTAAACAAAAAAATCTTTCGAGATTTATTTTGCCAATACATATTGTGTAGCAGGTTTCCTAAAGATGCACTTGGCAAATAGAGTGGATAAGGTCATATTGGTAAAGGTCTAACAGTTTAATGGGCTATCACACAAAAGTTAAGGAGCCTGTCTTACAGTTCAGTGCTAGAAGTTCCAAGTAGCTCAGAGAAGATCTCTTAGAATAGCTTTTTATGTGTTTAAGATGCACTCTCACAGATTGACCGGTTTGACATTTTTTTTTGTCTTGGGATGAGTCAATTTTTGCGGTAATATCTGCAAACCAGTGATATCAGATTGTTGACCAAAGATCAGATTGCAGATTTTTATATTTCTGTTAAAAAATTATGTTTTATGGCTAAAAGCGTTTACTAACGGTTTAAAAAATGGATAAAACATGAATTTTTGAACTTGAATATGAAAATCTGTGAGAGTGCAGCTTTAAAGTCGCTCTAAGTAGCTCTTTGTAATATTATTTAAGTAACTCTTGTAGAAACAGTCTCAATGGTTCTTCGTAGTTCTTAGTAACTTTTGTTATATCGTTTTTAGTAGTTCTAAGAAGCTCTTGTAAAAATGTCCTGAAAAACTTATCAGGACATTTTTACAAGAGCTTCTTAGAACTACTAAAAACGATATAACAAAAGTTTTTAGTAGCTCTAATAATCGCGAAGCCAAAATACAACCAAAACTAGTGTATTACCAACAAAAACGCCCTTAAGGTAGTAGTTACTCGGTTCTAATTCCCATACACATTTTTTCCAACACATCTAATAAATTTCAAGACTAAAATCAAAATTTAATTTAAGTTGTCCACTTTCCACACTAACTGATGTAAAATGAAATAAGAATCCTGCCTCATGTAAATTTTTAAAGAAAATGTAATCACCATACAATGTTTATTGATAATGTATTAATAATCTAAATTTACTCTTAGAAGTTCTTAGTTTCGGTGACCCTCTGTAATAACGAATGACCAGACCAATTGTTAAGGGGTAGATCTGTTATGGGTATCTGTATAATCAGTTGACTATACAAGACTGGCCGGACCAGACCATTTCCGGACAACGGGAATCTCCGTACCGGTCCGGAAGCCGTAGTAAACATGAAACAGGCGACATTTGATTGTTGCACAACGTGAAACAGTATTGTTTACAAATTGCAATTAATATATAACTGCACTTCACAACACAATGCACGGTTTTATAGATATCAAGTTAAGATATCATTTAAGATGGTTGTAGGGAAAATTGGTTATTGTTTGAGTAGAAATTCCGAAGGCTTCCGAACGATTTCCCCACCGGTACGGGGATTTCTGTTGGTCCGGAATCGTCCGTTTCGGCCAGACTTTTATACCCAACCGAATAATCAGCCAGTCTTTGAGATTTCCAGGGAGAAAAGAGAAATTCCGTATCCTTGTTAGAAAATAGAATCAAAACTGATTTTTATGAGTCCTTTTACTAAACATTTGATAATGTATTAATAATCTAAATTTACTCTTAAAAGTTCTTAGTTTCGGTGCCCCACTGTAATTACGAATGACCAGACCAATTGTTAAGAGGTGGATCTGTTATGGGAATCTGTATAATTTGATTGAGTTTACTAGATTGGCCGGACCAGACCATTTCCGGACAACGGGAATCTCCGTACCGGTTTGGAAACCGTAGTAAACATTTGATTGTTGCTCAACGTAAAACAGTATTGTTTACAAAATGCAATTAATTTATAACTGCATTTCACAACACAATACATGTTTTTATATTTATCAAGTAATAAATTCATTTAATATGCTTGTAAGGAAAATTTGTTATTGTTTTAGTAGAAATTACGAAGGTTTCCGAATGATTTCCGGACCGGTACAGAGATTTTTGCTCCAGAAATGGTCCGGTTCGGCCAGTCTTTTATACCCAACCGTATAATCGACCAGTCATTGAGACTTCCCGGGAGGAAAAGAGAAATTCAGTAACCTTGTTAGATGCACTCTTCCTAAAAACTAATCCACTCGTAATTCGCATATTAAGCCATTTCTCCTGCCTTCTGAATTATTTGGTTAAAGAGACGGACGATAATTATGTCATGAGAAGGAACGTCTTTGCTCAAACACCAAACCGTAATTACTGACTAACATTGTTAAATGCACTGTTGCTGACAATGAGCAATCGCTAATTTCAACCATTAAGTCGAATATTCTGTCTTCGGAATTTTAAGTGCACTGTTCTTGATATATTGATCAACTGTGTTAATTCACCGACATTCAGTCGATTAGCCTGGGCGTAACTGTGTTAATTCACCGACATTCAGTCGATTAGCCTGGGCGTAACTGTGTTAATTCGCCCACATTCAGTCGATTAGCCTGGGCGTAACTGTGGTAATTCGCCCACATTCAGTCGATTAGCCTGGGCGTAACTGTGGTAATTCGCCCACATTCAGTCGATTAGCCTGGGCGTAACTGTGGTAATTCGCCCACATTCAGTCGATTAGCCTGGGCGTAACTGTGGTAATTCACCCACATTCAGTCGATTAGCCTGGGCGTAACTGTGGTAATTCACCCACATTCAGTCGATTAGCCTAGGCGTAACTGTGGTAATTCACCCACATTCAGTCGATTAGCCTGGGCGTAACTGTGGTAATTCACCCACATTCAGTCGATTAGCCTGGGCGTAACTGTGTTAATTCACCCACATTCAGTCGATTAGCCTGGGCGTAACTGTGTTAATTCACCCACATTCAGTCGATTAGCCTGGGCGTTTTGTTATTTTCTTATCAATGGAGTTTAGTTTGTAACCGTGAATTAAGGTTAATAATACTGATATTGGATTCGACAACAAAGAGGTCAGTGCACATAATTATATATGTATGAAGACTGGAAGAAAAGTCCTGTTTCCAAAGAACACTTTCTTTCCAATGAACTGTCCACGAGTCTTGCTCATCCTTTAAAAAAAATACCAAACTTACACTAGTTAAAAAAATTTAAGACACGCGTGCTATCCAATTTATAAATTACAACACGTTAAGACCAAAGAAATAAAACCATATCCAATAGTCAGAGCTGTGGGACCACTCTAGATGTCATTCATCGCACGGCATTATAGGTTCAAAATTACTCGTTTGGCGAATATCCCACAAAACGTTGGGAATAAACCCCCTCTTTGGCCTCAAAAATATGTTTTAGTCACACTTGGGGAAGTGACGGGGTCAAGCCATAATGTAGCCACTTAAGGGCGCGGGCAGACCTTTATAAAGTCAACAACAACCCCCGAAGGTGTATATGGACATTCGGCTAACGCCTCGGTCCATATACACCTTCGGGGGCTGACTGGCCGGTCCTTATAATGTCATATGGCCCGAAGCGTTGTGTTATATTTCTCATCGGTTATACCGAACACTTTTTTACCATTTAATAATTTTAAAGCGCCTTTGATGTGTTTTATAAAACAAATCTAATAATGTTAACTTGCGAAAAAATGTTGTTGTGAAAATTGCAAGCAGCACTCACCAGTTTTATTACGTCAGCGGTCCATATTATATGACGTCATCGGTCCATATGATATTTTTGGCGAGGTCCGGATTTTTTATTAAAATACATTGATATACGGACCGATAAACTTCATATACACAAAGAAAGGTCACATTTATGTAAGGCATACTATAAATAAATATATACTTATTAGAAATTGCAAATTCAAACCATTTAAAATATGGACTTAAGAATGTGCAACAGCATTATGTTTTACCTTCTATGCCGATAAACAAGAAATAATCGATAAATATACCAACAAAAAATCGGATGAATTTCATAAAACTCTTAAACAGTGAGAACAAAGAACATATATGTTGAAGGGTAGATTTAATGCTATAGAAAGTATGCTTTTCCAAAAAAAAATACCCATTCACAGTTTAATTGACTCCAAGAAAACATTTTGTTGAAAATATTCAAAGAGCTTTTTTGAAATTCCGTATGGACGGTAAACCTGACGAAATAAACATAAAGTTATTATACCAGAAGTATTATAAGTAGGGTAAAAGTTTACACACAATTATTTTAGTCATGAAAAAATGTTTGGTTTGAAAGACAATAGAATGACAAAAATACTCACAATAAACTACATCACGCGTGTAACTGCTTACGATAATAAATTACTCTCAATCTATGATTTAACAACTATTCATATATTGTTCGATTATTAAAAACTTGTTTCTTCAATTATAGTTTTCGCATTAATAAGTATTAATTTATTAGGCGTAATAAAATATTTTAGGTTTCCCGAACGACCCTATGTTAAACCCGATCCCATATCTATATTGCCACCATTCAGTTATATGTTCGTTTGTAAAATAACTGTTTTCATGTCGACAGCTCTCAGTAGCATTGACATCATGTATAATATATATAAACATAATATCTGACAAATTGATAACGACATTATCAACTGCTGAAGTTTTACATTTCATAGTATAACATCGCACATTGATGGTTGAATAAAGTGTCGAATTCGCTACTTCCATTGTTTCAGTTTAAATATCATAACAGCAATAAGTAACAGAAGGCATGGGACTGTGATGCAAATGTAACGGGAATAATATATGGTGTAGTCTTTTAACGTTGGCCCATCCTTGAGACATCTCCAGATGGTCTGTATCTGGTCTGGACTGTACCCTGAGTCTGTAACGTGCACGGGCAGGTAGTCCTCGTGCAACCGGAAACTGCACTCCCGTTCCGGCGTATCCCGGAAGTTAATGTTTGGCAATATATTGATTCTGTTTACACCCGTAATTCTAGCGATAATGCCGGTCACAAACACATCTTCCAGCTGTAAATACGGCATATGCTCGCTGGCATTTACTAAACCCGCCACAGCGGAACCAGAAACAACATAAATAGGACCATCGCAATAGGTCGGATACATACTCAGTGGATAGGTATTCGTGTTTGCTTGCCACTTGCCTTCTCTGTGTGGCGCTTCATTTTCCCACAAACGACCAAATATTTTACCTTTAGGCTCATCGCTGTAGTATTCTATTTTCTTGAGCAGTTTGGGCACATGTACAAACGTGTCTGTGTCTACCTTAATGACATACTTTGCCATGTTGCAGTGCTGTGTAACCCAGTTTAGACCAAATATGGTCTTTCTGGTGAGATTAAAGTAGCTGTCAACGAAACTTCCTTGGACTATATCATTATGCTCTGTGTTTTCATCTGCTAAAACTACATTTTCTGTATGATTTTTCCCGTTACCGAAAATAAACGCAACACGGAATTCGTAGTTAAGACTTTCTCTCGGCCATTGGTTTTGAGTAAGCGCCCCGACCCAGGTACTTCTCAAAATATCTCTTGCTTTTCTATCTGCGATCACTGATGGGATAAGTACAATAACAGAGGTAGCATGCATGCCGTTACAGATGTTTCTCCCGTCGATGCGAAATGTTTCTTCAATTGGATTAACTCTATCCTTTCTGAGCCTGAAATAAGAGTGTTCTAGCGGATCCCTGTAGTTGAGGACGGCAGCGTCAATGGCAAAGTTTCGCACCCCAAAGTCGGTGTTTGTGTAGGTATGGATGGTAACAAGTACAGTGAAGACAAACATAACACCAAGAAGAAGTTGACGACATCTGTACCGGGCCTGAAAAAAACAACAGTTTAATACCATGCATATAAGGTTACAGCTGGGCATGAAAGAAATATGCTAATGCGACTGCATGCACTTCAGACTCAGCCTATTCGTCTACAAAACAAAACAAGGCCTAGTCGTTTATCAGAATTGCGTCATCCTACATACCAAAACAATGTCCAGTCGATTATCAGAATTGTGCGGGCATACATACCAAAACAAGGCCTAGTCGTTTATCAGAATTGCGCGGGCATACATACCAAAACAATGTCCAGTCGTTTATCAGAATTGTGCGGGCATACATACCAAAACAAGGCCTAGTCGTTTATCAGAATTGCGCGGGCATACATACCAAAACAATGTCCTGTCGTTTATCAGAATTGTGCGGGCATACATACCAAAACAAGGCCTAGTCGTTTATCAGAATTGCGCGGGCATACATACCAAAACAATGTCCAGTCGTTTATCAGAATTGCGCGGGCATACATACCAAAACAATGTCCAGTCGATTATCAGAATTGCGCGGGCATACATACCAAAACAAGGCCTTGTCGTTTATCAGAATTGTGCGGGCATACATACCAAAACAATGTCCAGTCGATTATCAGAATTGCGCGGGCATACATACCAAAACAAGGCCTAGTCGTTTATCAGAATTGTGCGGGCATACATACCAAAACAATGTTCAGTCGTTTATCAGAATTGCGCGGGCATACATACCAAAACAATGTCCAGTCGTTTATCAGAATTGTGCGGGCAAACATACCAAAACAAGGCCTTGTCGTTTATCAGAATTGTGCGGGCATACATACCAAAACAATATCCAGTCGATTATCAGAATTGTGCGGGCATACATACCAAAACAATATCCAGTCGTTTATCAGAATTGCGCGAGCCTACATACCAAAACAATGTCCAGTCGTTTATCAGAATTGCGTGATCCTACATACCAAAACAATGTCCAGTCGTTTATCAGAATTGCGCGGGCATACATACCAAAACAAGGCCTAGTCGTTTATCAGAATTGCGCGGGCATACATACCAAAACAATGCCTGGTCGTTTATCAGAATTGCGTCATCCTACATACCAAAACAATGTCCAGTCGTTTATCAGAATTGCGCGGGCATACATACCAAAACAAGGCCTAGTCGTTTATCAGAATTGTGCGAGCATACATAACAAAACAAGGCCAAGTCGTTTATCAGAATTGCGCGGGCATACATACCAAAACAATGTCAAGTCGTTTATCAGAATTGCGCGGGCATACATACCAAAACAAGGCTTAGTCGTTTATCGGAATTGCGCGAGCCTTTATACAAAAAGAAGGCCTAGTCGTTTATCAAAATTGCGCGAGCCTACATACCAAAATAAGGCCTAGTCGTTTATCAGAATTGTGCGAGCCTTCATACCAAAACAAGGCCTAGTCGGTTATCAGAATTGCGCGAGCCTATATACTAAAACAAGGCCTAGTCGTTCATCAGAATTGCGCGAGCCTTCATACCAAAACAAGGCCTAGTCGTTTAACAGAATTGCGCGAGCCTATATACTAAAACAAGGCCTAGTCGTTTATCAGAATTGCGCGAGCCTATATACTAAAACAAGGCCTAGTCGTTTAACAGAATTGCGCGAGCCTATATACCAAAACAAGGCCTAGTCATTTATCAGAATTGCGCGAGCCTTCATACCAAAACAAGGCCTAGTCGTTTATCAGGATAGCGCGAGTCTACATACTAAAATAAGGCTTAGTCGGTTATCAGAATTGCGCGGGCATACATACCAAAACAATGTCCAGTCGTTTATCAGAATTGCGCGGTCCTACATACCAAAACAAGGCTTAGTCGTTTATCAGAATTGCGCGAGCCTTTATACAAAAAGAAGGCCTAGTCGTTTATCAAAATTGCGCACGCCTACATACCAAAACAAGGCCTAATCGTTTATCAGAATTGCGCGAGCCTTCATACCAAAACAAGGCTTAGTCGTTTATCAGAATTGCGCGAGCCTATATACTAAAACAAGGCCTAGTCGTGTATCAGAATTGCGCGAGCCTATATACTAAAACAAGGCCTAGTCGTTTATCAGAATTGCGCGAGCCTATATACCAAAACAAGGCCTAGTCGTTTATCAGAATTGCGCGAGCCTTCATACCAAAACAAGGCCTAGTCGTTTATCAGAATTGCGCGAGCCTACATACTAAAACAAGGCCTAGTCGTTTATCGGAATTGCGCGAGCCTTTATACAAAAAGAAGGCCTAGTCGTTTATCAAAATTGCGCGAGCCTACATACCAAAATAAGGCCTAGTCGTTTATCAGAATTGTGCGAGCCTTCATACCAAAACAAGGCCTAGTCGGTTATCAGAATTGCGCGAGCCTTCATACCAAAACAAGGCCTAGTCGTTTATCAGAATTGCGCGAGCCTTCATACCAAAACAAGGCCTAGTCGTTTAACAGAATTGCGCGAGCCTATATACTAAAACAAGGCCTAGTCGTTTATCAGAATTGCGCGAGCCTATATACTAAAACAAGGCCTAGTCGTTTAACAGAATTGCGCGAGCCTATATACCAAAACAAGGCCTAGTCGTTTATCAGAATTGCGCGAGCCTTCATACCAAAACAAGGCCTAGTCGTTTATCAGGATAGCGCGAGTCTACATACTAAAATAAGGCTTAGTCGGTTATCAGAATTGCGCGGGCATACATACCAAAACAATGTCCAGTCGTTTATAAGAATTGCGCGGTCCTACATACCAAAACAAGGCTTAGTCGTTTATCAGGATTGCGCGGGCCAACAATTCAAAAGAAGATATAGTAGTTTATCAGAATTGCGCGGGCCTACATTCCAAAACAATGCCTAGTCGTTGTTCAGAATTGTGCGGGCCTACATTCCAAAACAATGCCTAGTCGTTGTTCAGAATTGTGCGAGCCTACATTCCAAAACAATGCCTAGTCGTTCATCAGAATTGCGCGGGCCTACATTCCAAAACAATGCCTAGTCGTTGTTCAGAATTGTGCGGGCCTACATTCCAAAACAATGCCTAGTCGTTGTTCAGAATTGCGCGAGCCTTTATTCCAAAACAATGCCTTGTCGTTCATCAGAATTGCGCGAGCCTACATTCCAAAACAATGCCTAGTCGTTCATCAGAATTGCGCGGGCCTACATTCCAAAACAAGATAAAGTAGTTTATCAGAATTGCTCGAGCCTTTATTCCAAAACAATGCCTTGTCGTTCATCAGAATTGCGCGGGCCTACATACTAAAACAATGCTTAACAAAATCTAAGCTACGCTGTCAAACTGTAAATTATGCTTAGAATACAACCTACATTTTAAGCCAATGACATTGCAGATAGGCAATCACTAAGTACTAGACTTTATTATTAAGAGTTTTACCTTTCGCGGGTGTTTAAAGGTCCGCCTATTTCGACTCATCCGATACACGTTTCATAAGTCAGATTTTGCTCTGTCAATGTATCAACCGATGAGGTTGTATTCTAAGTCAGTTAGATGACTTGTAGTATTTTCTTAGTGAATAAGAAGGGCCCGTTCTCTACGCCCATTCCGCCCATTCTTATTCATAAAGATTTTGCTTCATGTCATCTAACTATTACCTAGTTCAACATTTATATTGTATTCGGTTATACTCGCTATTCCACTATTATCAGATTTCACTTTAATATTTAAATATTTAATATATTTGACTAGCGGCTGTTTCTAAATGAAAGTGTCGAGGATCTGTCGGAGAACTGTCCATGAGCCAAACAATTATTGATTTTAATTATTATCATTATATTTATATCGATTATTGTCGGTTAGTTGGATATTCACGAATAAACAGCTCGAAATGTTTAAACATCCAACTGGCGAATGTAGAAAAAATACAAAAAATCTCAGATAAAACAGTGTTTACCACAAAGATAAATCTGTGTACATGCATGAAAATACATTTAGCGTGTGATTTCTTCACATGTGTACCTTTCAACCATAAAACAAGACACAATCTGAATAAAACTCTTAAGTAGTTGAATATTGGAATCCCCAAAAACCAACTACTGTATGCCCACGTAACGTCATTTCGGAAAATTTTACAAGATAATGGTAAGTTCTTAAACTTTTTTCTTACAATTCATCTTATTTAAAAAATCGACTAAGGGTAAAGAAAATGGTCACATTCAATTAAGAAAGGAAATTCTGAATGAATGAATAAATATATGAATGAACGAACGAACGAACGAACGAACGAATGGCTGAATGAATTAATTCATTAACAAACGACTGAAAGACATGAGTGAGTGAGTGAGTGAGTGAGTGAGTGAGTGAGTGAGTGAGTGAGTGAGTGAGTGAGTGAGTGAGTGAGTGAGTGAGTGAGTGAGTGAGTGAGTGAGTGAGTGAGTGAGTGAGTGAGTGAGTGAGTGAGTGAGTGAGTGAGTGAGTGAGTGAGTGAGTGAGTGAGTGAGTGAGTGAGTGAGTGAGTGAGTGAGTGAGTGAGTGAGTGAGCGAGATGCGCACGAATTAACGAACGAATGAATGTAAATGATAGCGGAAGGAGTAATTTAAACGAATACACGAACGGATAAAAGACCAAACGAACAAATAGACGCCGGAATTAATAAATAACGGACAGAAGGAAGTGAAAAACGAATAAATGAGCGCTTAAGGTTACGAACTAATGAACACGAAAGATGCAATAAATGAATAAAGGTTGCGGTTCTGAATGAAATGACTTACCATGTCGTTGAAAGTTATCCTTGAAACAAGTGCCTAAACTTTGATGATTGTTAAAATTTACAATGTCTGAAATGTTTACTGGCGTTTACTGGCAATACTCATTAATAAATGATTACTGATACAAGTTCAATTTGTTATTCTATAGGTCATTCTGTGTTCATCAAATTGTAAATAAAGTATTGTTGACCAAGAATGGTATAATTTTGCCCTTTTGTCAAAGGCAATCGATGTCAGCTATAATGTAAATATTTCTATTAACTTTGTTTGGTTAGCTTCGGACACAGGAAAACAGGTAAAAGGAATTTCATTCTTGTGCACATATCTAGGGCTAATGTCAGATTGCAATCATGTAAAGTTAGTATACGTAGGTTTATTCAGCATAATGAGCCTGCAACCAAAAATTTCACACACCGTGTTTAGGGGTATATTTCACCGGGTAAGTCGTTTTATTCAAATACTTCCCATAACTTATAACGCCCATTTTGGTTCTACTTTGTTTTTGATTCTCCAATTTGTTTTAATAAATCTAAAATTGTTCATATAATGGTAGCGGAACAAAACTATTAAAGGGACTCGCTCATGTTTTTGGACAAAAAAAGTGACACCGGTTATGCATCTGAAAACACTTATTTTATCATTATTTTACTCGATGATATCGGAACTGTAGAGAAAAAAATACAATTATAGTATAAAAAAAATATTAGGTTTTAGTAGGGTGCCGTTAAAATCAAGAAAAAATAAACGCCTTAACCGCTAGGCCACAAGGACTTAAAAACGGTGATGGATATTTTGACCTTTTAACAATACATTGATAACATTAAATATAATAACAATAAACCAATCACAGAACAATTTATCGCTCAAACCCGTTATCAACGCAAATGAAAAGTGTGGTCTTCAAAGACGATATTTGAGCAAATATCAACATTTCGTCGCTTGAAATCCATACTGTTCTAAGTCGATTGTTGGGTTATTTTTAAACTTGTATAACATTAAAATTGCTTTTTCAAGCTCTTTCGTTTGATCTAACTCAGAACAGTCTATCTATTATGTTCAGAGAGTTATTTTACATTCCTTTGTTCTCTCTCAAAATCTCCAGCTCTCACAACACCAGACTGTTCTAAATCTTAAATTGGCCAATGAAATCATGGTGTCAACGACACGTGATTCATTTCTTTAACAAATCCAAAATGCTTAAAAGTTTGGAACACTTGACAAACACACTTAATAACAAAAAAATGCGTGCACAATATTACATACACAAACTGTTCTAACTCAGTTAGAACAGTATGGAAACCATTTAACTTAACAATAAAAATCGTGACATTTGTGGTCATTTTCGTTTTTTTTATAAAAGTACATAATTATTCTAAAAAAATAAATAACCGCATGTTTATCATCGACACATTGCATTTTAAATGGTCTGTAAAAGTTTGGTGAAATTTCGTTAACAAACAAAAAAGTTATAACAACTTTAAACTTTAAATTCAATTTTCTCAAAACACTAAGAGATGCTGTTAGAACAGTATGGAATTCAAGCGACAATTTCCTGAAGGGTTCCAACGTTTGGTATCTTAGTTTTAACACTCCTAATGAATTGCCTCACTTAATTTCGTCATACAAAAAGTGCATTTTACAGAAACATGAGCCGTTAAAACTTGTGGAAACGATAGTACTTTAAGTGTCGTTTCCGCTCAAACTAAAATTTTAAATGTAAATTTTAGTAAGTTTACAAAAGGCAATATTTCAGTTTAAGATACACAACTTGAATCAAAAATCATATTTTTATTTGATCAAACTTATTAAGTGTGTAGTTGATAGCTTCAGTGCTTTTAAAGTTTGTTTTTAAAAATATGTTGACGGACAGTTGTACGGCAGTATCTTATAAATACGAAGAAAATAATCCATATTGACCGACGTTTTATGTGCCGTTTATATTGCTGTTTATCAGAATTACGTGGGCACAAACCAAATCAAGGCTATTCAAAATTAAAGCTACATCAAAGGCGCCACCGGCTGATACACCCGATGCACTATGCTTTGTTGTTTACCGTCATTGGCGATTTGGCTAGGGAAAATCTCGTCATCATGAATAATTATGTGTTCATCAAATTGTAAAGCATTCGGATCTCCTCGGCCATTTTATCGAAAACAACCTCGGATGTATTTGGACGGTTTACATACTCAAAAAGTGGTACGTTTAAGTCCGCTGCAAGTAGATCGCGTAGTAATTTTATTTAGCAGTTAAACTTTGTGACTTAACTCTTGGAATTCTTAATTATGTTTGCAATAATTCAATTCAATGGCAATCAATTTAAACTTAGATCAATAAATACAACTCTGAAACACTACATTTAATTAATGATATAATTCAAAATTTTACGAACTACTTCAACTGATGTATCGCATACATCCGAGGTTGTTTTTGAAAAAAAATGGCCGAGGAGCTCCGAATGATTGTAAATAAAGTATCGTTTATAAAGAATGGTAAAATATTGCTCTTTTGTCGAAGACAATCGATATCAGCTGTAATGTAAATATATCTGTTAACTTTGTTTGATTAGTTTCGGACACAGAGGAACAGGTTAAAGAAATTTCATTCTTTTGTATTTCTACTGCAATCAGGGGGAACCATTCGGAACTCCTCGGCCATTTACCATCGAAAACAACATCAGGTGTATATGGACGGTTTACAATGTCAGAAATCTTTACATGTAACTACGCTGTAAGTAGTTCGCGTAGTGATTCCATTTTAACAATTAAACTCAATGACTTTACTCTTGAGAATCTTAATAATTTATGCAATAACACACTTGACTGACAATCAATTTAATCATAGAAATTCAAAATACACGTTAAAACACTACACTTAATAATGCTATTATTTAAAAATTTACGAACTACTTCCACCGATGTACCGGCATACATCCGAGGTTGTTTTTTATGAAAAGTGGCCGAAGAATTCCGAATGCAAGAGGCACATTTCAAGTGTGTCTGCAACCGGTCTGCGTAGGCAATCTGTATCATCTTTAATGTAAATATATTTGTTTACTTTGTTTGGAATATCGTGAAAAGTTACGGATACAGAAGGAGACTGGTTTAAGAAATGTCATTCGTGTGCAAATATGAAGGGTAAATACTATCAGAATGCAATCAGTGGGTACACGTTAAATAAATCTGCGTATGTTGAAATGAGTTTCTTTTGCGTCTGTCAAGTTTGAGGGAAAACCTCCGACTAATCCGATGTCTTAAAGTGACACTCTTATTTAAAATCAATACATACACATGTATAACAAACAGAAATTTTGAGTGACAAATCTTTAACTACTTACTAAATAATGCATTTATGGAAAATATTAATTACTGATAAAAAGATTGTAACCGTATACATAATAGCTGAAAACACAAAAAAAATATTAAATAATTGGTGAATGCTAAAGTTTCACAGTGATCTATTATCGTCTCATAAGGTAGAAATACCGTGTTTTCTGCACATTTCTTTCAAATTAAACTCGGAATCCTTAATAAGAACCATTGTTTTCGACCATTATCCATCCTTGCTGGTATAACTGAACAATTGTATAAATTGTGGTAACATCTATTTGGGAGTAACAGTGCATCTTTAAAATATGGAAGCGATAGTTGGGTACTTTTAGATACTAATATGCAGTATTTATCCTTCCATTGTTTATCTTTTTATTTCCTGACGCTGCCTTTGCTACATTCGGAGCTCCTCGGCCATTTTTATCGAAAACAACCTCGGATGTATATGGACGGTTTACATACTAAGCAATCGGTATGTTTAAGTCCGCTGCAAGTAAATCGCGTATGTAATTTAGCAGTTAAACTTATTACTTAAAAACTCTTGGGAATCTTAATAATGTTTGCAATAATACACTTCATTGGCAATCAATTTTAACTTAGATCAATAAATACAATCTAACACATAACATTTAATTAATGATATAATTAAAAAAATACGAACTACTTCTACTGATGTTCCGGTATACATCCGAGGTTGTTTTCGATAAAATGGCCGAGGTGTGCCGAATGCCTTTGCTGTAATACAGCCAGCACGGTACTTCATAGTCATGATATTGGTTTAAACAGCGTTATATTCCCTGATGCTTACCTCGTTGAAACCTACGCAGAGTCACATTACGGGTACAAGCAACCACCTGGGGACCGTCTCAATAAGACATCTCAGTCGTTAACCTTAAGCTGCTTTACAGTGCTCGGGTTCAACCGTAAAGTGACGTTCAACCGTAAAGTGACGGACAGAATCCATGCGATAAAGGTCAATACGCAGGGGCGGACCTAGGATTTGACGTTAGAATGGGTGTACCTAAGGGGCGCAACCTTTTGACATGAGCCCTTCCCTCAAAACCGAAACTTTATTGGCATAAACTGTTTGAAAGGGGATTTGGGGCTACTCCCTCAAGAAAAAAGTAACGATTTGTAGTCGGAAATGGTGCATTATGAGCGTATTTTACTCCTTTTTTCTCCTTTTTTCTCCCATATAGCCTATAAAAAATGACTCATTGCTTCAATTTAAAACTAGATATGTGTATACCTATTGGTACGAATATTGTGTATTAAAACATACTGGCAGCCATCTTGAACGCCATTTTGAATATATCGAGTCGTCCTAGGGTGGCACGTGACTATCAAAAGGATTTTCATAGAAAATGTTCTAAACTACGAACAAATACAAACTTTCGCCGCAGGACAAAGTCACGTATTTAGAGGGGTCGAACCCACATCCTCTTAAGTCGTCCAAGTTTACTTTTTATTTTTAATATGGGAGAAATAAAGTAATACAATACGCTCATAATGCACCATTTCGGACGACAAATTGTTAAAAACATGAATGGAGTAACCGCAGATCCCAATGCAAACAGTTTATGCCGTATGCTTTCGGTACGGAGGGAGGGGCGCATGTCAAAAGGTTTCGCCCGAAGTTATGCCCCCTCTATCATTCATTCCTGGAATCGCCCCTGACAAGTACATCTTTCCGGTTTCTATTTTCAGATAAGAGTAAATAATAGTGAGCAGTGGTGGATTGTAGATCAAAAAACGATATTGATGGCCATTTTAAATTTTTAAACACAAGTGATTCAAGTGTGGTAAATTATATAGTAAGGTACTGTAACTGATTTTGATAGCATTAAATTGTTTGAAGTATTGATTCATAATTTCAGACCATTATCCGATCTATTTTCACATCTCGCGGACATCACCAATCGTATTAGATCAACGAAATGATAACTCATTGTCAAATGGGACAAATCACGAACAGAGGTATTTCAAAATCAATTATTGGTAAAAAGGCCAGTACTTGACCAGATGACGTCTGCTAATTTGCATAAGATGTCTAGATGACACAGTCTCGTCATTTACCGTAATATATAATATTAAATGGTGCATTTTGGACTTACTTTTTTACTATTTTCTCTTATATTGAACTTAAAAGTAAACTTAGACGATTCGTGGGGGGGGGGGGGGGGGGGGGGGCTCCTCTCCCCCTCTTGCATCCGCTAGTGAATAATGCATCATTTAACATCATTAAAATCATATTTTTGTCGCTGCTATAGCTGAGTTGATCCGTTTGAAAATAGCGCATAATTATGGTGTCCCAGTGTATTTTTAGCACGTGAAAGTCCCGTGATTAGTACAGGTACATAAACCGACGTTATTTTCAAACTAACTGGGATTAACGTGGTAGACAGACCTAGTAAATTTTCGAATTGGACACACACACACAAAAACTTTGAAAGATACCTGTTTTGTAAGCGATGCGTTACATCAATCATTAAGATTAAATGCATTGTACACAACGATATCAATCTTTCTTTCTTGCTGTTGTATCATCTGGTGTCTAGTCCCTTTAGTTCAAACATATTTGATTCAGTTCATATATACAAAAATTGTATGATGAAATGGATTGGAAAACAAGCAATGTGATTGCTTAGACTAATTCCTTTCCATGTAGCAGATGAGTGTACAGTTACGAATTGCATAGAAAGTCAGTGTATGATGTGTACAGTCTGACGAAAAATATTATAATAATAACTGTTCAAACTATTTTTACATTTAACTTGAATGTTTTGGAATAATAAAAGTAAAAGAAAAAACAAAACCCTTTAAATGTGACCTTTATTGGCCAGACTGTCTCTGTCCGTTGCATGCTTAGTTTTTTATTCATTAATTATTGATTGATCGGTTGATTGATTGACTTTTTGATGTTTATCCAGGTCAAAACATACTTCGTAATACATACTACAGTAGATTAAATGTCTACACTAGAGTGCAGCTTTAAAGTACTTAAAAATATATCACAGAACATAACAACATGTTAAATTCTAAAATACAGGAAATATATCTAAATGACTTCAAATTATTCAATGCATAAAGAACTTAGAAAATATAGCTGGTAGCTGAAGTTTAGTGTGTAATAACCATGAAAATCCTGGAGCCTACTTCTCATGAGTTCTCTGTATTAAATTAACTAGTTTGTGTTCGATTATTCCGTCAAAATCATATTTATATATATAGTTTGATTATTTTGAGTCCCTCCACTGGCTACAGTGTGTGTTTGACAGAAAAGTTTCTTATAAAATATGAGACTCTGGTGCTTTAAATACACACTGCTAGTATTACCATGCACAGGTACAAGATTAGTGCTATTATACT
The DNA here is from genome assembly GCF_026914265.1 of Mya arenaria. Lineage (NCBI taxonomy): Eukaryota > Metazoa > Mollusca > Bivalvia > Myida > Myidae > Mya > Mya arenaria. The sequence continues at coordinate 12,083,220 of NC_069125.1, read as the reverse complement.
AGTTGGCTTAATCGATCGATCGATCGATCGATCGAGAGAGAGAGAGAGAGAGAGAGAGAGAGAGAGAGAGAGAGGAAGGGAGAGAGAGAGAGAGAGAGAGAGAGAGAGAGAGAGGCATTTCATAAACTTATTGATCTCATAAATCACCTTTAACCTACATGGACTGTCGTTTTGATCACCGTGTTTTTGACTGCGTTTGACCATTACCATGTTATAACGACGTTCTCATTTATTCTGTAAATAAAACTGACTTTGTTGGATGACATTTACAAGCCGTATTTACAGGACCTGAAATTTTCGACAAAGGATTACTGGAGGCAAAAAACACATCTTATTCTTGAGCACCCCCCCCCCCCCCCAACCACACAGAACAGTATTTATTTCGTAATTATCTTCAACCGGATGTGTTGATCTGCTACTTTCAGTGTAAAAAGATGAACTATAGAATATTCCGGAGCTTTCCGGAGATGGCCGAGTAGTTACGCTTGCATGCTGATATTTACATATGGAAATGTTTTCACAAGCTTCCTTTGGTAATTTGCTTCAACCGGATGTGTTGATTCACGGCATATTTTGCTACTATCAGTGTAAGGAGAAGAAAGAAATATACCCTCAAATAGAAAATTCCGGAGCTTGCCGGAAATGGCCGAGTAGTTATGAGTGTATGCTGATATTTACATATGGAAATGTTTTCCCATGTTTCCTTTGGTAATTTGCTTAAATCGGATGTGTTGATTGTCAGCGCGACTTTCGATTACACTCTGTTACTTTTAATACAATAAACAGAAATTGCACTTACCTATAATGACAATCAATGCAGCTCCCACAGTGCCACAGCAGGACGCCACAGAGCAACCCATTGCTGTTGGAAAGGGTTTGCTTACTTCAGTTTAATACACCCCATACCATGGTGTCATAAATTTACGCTTGATCAATCAACGCTTGTCTGTAATGTTTGCATATAATATGTGTTTCTTCCTTGATAAATATTGACAAGAAAAATCACTTGTCGCGGCTGTTAACGCTTAAAGTGTAATAATCAATTGGTCACAGAATCTCAGACGTCTCAGATTGATCTCGTATGGCTAACATGGGAAACATATTTGTGCCGTTTGAAAATGTGTCCTTACATAAATTATTAATAGAGGTATGTCAAGGCCACTGGCCGGATTTTCTAACTCAAACTATTTAAGAATAAAAATCTTTTAATTCCAATCTAAAATTTACTATGCCAAAAATATTGATTCATTTCATAAACGTGCACCTTGTTCTGTCTATATATTCTATTGACAATACAAAGTGCATGTTTTTTATTTTTTATATTTTCAGCTTAAGTTCACCAACTTGACCTTTAATCCATTGACCTCAAAATTAATACGATTCATCTGCTTGTCATTACAAATCTTAATACCAAGTTTAAGGTCCCTGGGCCAAAGCTTTCCTCAGATATTGAATGTAAACCATTGAGACGGACGGACGGACGGACGATCAGATTACTATATGCCACACTTTGGGGCATAAAACTCCCAGGTGCTGTAATAATAATAAAATTAAGGTTTTATATTTTTATTTATGAGTTAAGAATGACACAAGCTTTGGTTCAATAAGGGAAACAGTATACTCTTCCACTTTATAAGGGAGGGGTAAGATAATATAACAGGAGCATATATGAAAAAAAAAATGAAAGTAACTTAAACAAGTGTAATGGTATTTATTATCAGAAATGGGCATTTAGGATATTTAAAATAAAATTCACATGATGTTAAATTTTAAATATTTTCAATTAATTATAAAAGCTAAAAGTAATACGGGCTTGAAGTTCTAATACGGCAATCACGTGATAGGGACTACTTCCTTTCTTTGCCGGAGTGATAGCAATCTTTTTTTGCGGGCACCATTGAACCAAAAAAATGGGAACCAGAAAAGATTGTCATTCATTGCTCATATAAAGCGCGTGCATGGCCGGTGAGCAAATTGTACATGGTTTAGGCGGGGTTTGACTTCAATTAACAATGAAAACGGAAACACCCGAGGTATATGTACTTTTTTAGATTGGCACTACCATATATGGATATGCGTTCAAAATAGGTCTACAATGATAGTAAAGTTATGTTTCATTACTGTGCAATACAGTGTGTAGCAAACTGCTTTTTGTCATTTAAGCAGTTATTACATCCGACAAATTCACTTAGTACCACTGAAACTAAACTCTATATCCGGAATGAAATCTAAATATATTATCCGCATTTCACGCTAAAATGAACAATTTCAAGTGAACATTTGACGCCATTTTGTTTATGTGTAACTGGGACAAATAACAAATCCTACGACTAGTTTGGAAGTAGAGCAAATAAGTCTGATTAAATCTTGTAAAGGTGAGCTTAACTGAGATGCATGATTTTTTTTTTTAATTGAATTACAAAATATGAAAACTTTTCACCAGAAACTCCATGTTTTACCGAACTTCGCGTTCCAACCGAGGTACGGGTTTCCCCCGATTTACTTAGTCTTCGTACCAGTAATCACTACTATATCGTTCCAGGGGCATTCGTAACATTCGCCGATATTCGGCTGGAAAGAATTACTAATAATGGTAAGATATGGCAGAGGTACAATATTGAATTGGTTCGAAGTCTCCGACATCCGTTTTCCCACACGCTTCTGACGCAATGTAAATATTGGCATTTGAACTTTTTATTCACAGGCATTTCTCATTTGATGTTTGATATCATTAGTTAAAACGGTTTGGAATCGTTTTACTACGTTTGTGGGATAATAAGCTGCTAAAAATGTTATACTTGATCATCAAGTAGTTGAAATAATTGTTGATGTGATGCCGACGGCCGCGGCCATTTGGAATATTCTGAACAAACTGCATTATGACCCATAACGTAGAAAAACAAAACAATACTTAGTCTGTACTTTCTACTCACAATGCTGTACTTATTTAAGGATTGGATGAATAAGTAAATGCAATTTGAAATAAAGGAACAATAACTAGATGCCACTTCAATAGCATAGACTGAGGTAAAATCGTATATACATGTCTTATCTTTTGTATATTCATGTGTCTTACTGACTTACTAACTGACTTGTGTATTGTATATAAGGGCTTTAATGATTAGATTTTTTGGTTAGTATTTTGTGGTTGGTTGAATTACTGAAAGCACTCTTCCTCCCCTACCACATCCTCCCACACATACAATAATCAGTACACTCAATGAGTTAGACTCACTTTCTATTCCCATTACCGGTTTTCGCTATCGCGGCCAACACAAGGAGTTCAGATTTTAGGCTCTCGAAGAGTGATTATTCTCCAACCTCAGATAAGTAGATCAAAACATTTGACCATGCTAGAAATTCTTGTCTTGCCCATGGGCAACCATAAAACAAGTACCCGTATGGAACTCCTTTATTGTCATCACACCATTACCTCCATTGTTGAAGACCGGCGTCTGTAGCATCATGGAAACCTTGTCTTGTGACAATATTTAGAATCCTTATTAATTATTTCTCGCTTTAAATGGCACCAAAACAAGTTTTCACGCTCCATTTAAGAAATAATGCTGCACTCTACTCAGAACTATTTCAAGAAGGATTTGACTATTAACATAATCTGAGCGTTCCTTGGAGGGGGTAACTCTGCGGACACTTGATTAGATTTTTTGCTTAAATTGACAATTGTTCGAATAAAGATATCAATTGATTTTTGTTGGCTACTCTAAATAGCTGTCAATAGTTTTCAGGTCCACTTCCGATCTTTAAAACATTACGTTTGCAGGAAGTTAGCTCCACAATAAATGTAGTCTTATTCGCCAATGTATATCAGAACGTGACTTGCTAATGTTGACAATGTTTAATTATATCATGTCTGAATAATGGCATTTTATTTTGATATAGTATAACCATTGATAAATTCATTACACCCGAAACTGGCTATGTCACTATTTTAAGATTTTCGCAAAATATCAGTTGAAAGTAACTGGGGTCAAACATGCGTTTAAAGTTCACAAAACATTGTTGGGGCCTGCTTGCCGCGTTTTCTGTGGACACTTCCCCAAAACGTCACTAGCTATTTTAAACCACCAATACTAAATATCATATAATTTTACGCTACATTGTATTGATCTAACGCATGACATAAAGGGTCATGGTTCAAAATCGTGTAAATTTTAGCTGTTTTATATGAAAAACAAACAGATGCAATGATAAAATGTTGGTATTAACAAGTCAAGACATATACAGATACATCGCTGTTAAGAACTGTATGTGACTTACAATGGGCATAGGAATAATAACGATTAACTTTTGAACAGGAAATAATTATGTCTTGCTTATCTCCTTAGACGCGGAGTTCTGTAGCTGCGTCATCAAATACGACAACTTTATCCCTCGGAATGAGCGCGGAAAGTGGGTCTAACTCGCTGAGTGTACTGTACCTCTCCAACAAAATATAGTACATGTTTGAACCAGAGCCCTCCACCCCCGTTACACACAATAATATTTTCTATATAATGATGAAAAATTAATTAATTTTCTGGTAATCCTAGTAGCATTTGAGACCCTTTTATAGCACTTACGGCTTCCCCGATCCCCCCCCCCCCATATTTGATATCCATCCCCCAACACAATTTAGTATAAACCCAACCCCACCAACCCCCTGTGTGTGTGTGTGTGGGGGGGGGGGGGGTGATGCCAGCCAGACTTATATTGGTGTACGACATCATGCAGTATTTTCTTTTATTATTTCAACAATCACTTTCTGGAAATGTATCCACTTTGTATGAGTAAGTTTGGTTCTTTAAGTTTATCTATCCTGTTTGTTTCATTCCTAAATGTCTTTGTTTCATGCCGGCTGTAAATTATTTCTGGCTGCGACCGGTGAGATTACATAATTTTCTATAGAAACGGTAACCCATTAGTGTGTGTCATTAGTCTGCGTTGTGAAACTATTTTGTTTGCTATTTTATTTGAGCATTACATTAAGAACTGATTTTATAAGCAGTTAAACAAAACTTACTTCATTTATGATGAAAAGTTTTGATTTATTTAGATTACATTTGATTTCACTTTTCGACAAGAAAAAAAACATCTACTTCAACAATCATGACAACAAGCAACAACATAAAACAATATTCCTATTTTAAAGAAATACTACCACTCACTTATCTCACCTCTACTCACCTCTCTCATTCATATTCAATCATTCATTCTGTGTTTTAAATTGAATTACTTGAAATATCTCAAAGCAAATGGGATAAAAAGTGTGCCAGTTGCATTAAGATTATTGCCGTTTCCCTCAATACACCTAAATACATTTAATCATTCTGTTAAAACACAAATGTTTTGTTTATATTTTTATAGCCGCCTGGTTGCTGAAGCTCTAGGGGAACTTTCAAGGACAAAAATATTGCTCAAAGACTGGTCCTGTCTGGAATTCAATACCGTCTAAGGATAATGGAATATTGTCTTAAAGTAAGAAGAGGTTCTGACTCCTCCAAATTGCTTCGTTGTGGTCAATTAGTGGGGTTTTACCTTGGAGTTGTTAAATACTCATTGTCCAAACATAATACATTTCATCAATTCAGTCTTGATTTTCAAAATCTTTGAATGCATGAAATCTGCACAATTTATCAAATTTATGACTACATATAGAGTTGTGTAGGCCTCATATGATTGTCAACTGGCAATTTGCATATCTTCACAGTAATAGATAGTAGTAGTATTATGTTAACAAACATTGCTTTAACGTTATCTGCAGAGTCCGATGTACCAGCAGCCAGAAGTGGTCAAGCAATCTGAAACCGGGAGTCGATGCAGCACTTAATCCAATATTTCAAGAGAATGAAGAAGTTAGTCACCTCAGTCACCTCTGTCAAACATGTTTGTGCGTAAATAATTCAAACGTGTGACATTGCCAGCAAATGTGTAATATTTCAGCAACATATAGACAATGGCAAAATGCCGTTCTTTTAAATTTAGCATTTAAAACTAGATACATTCAGAATATTTCAGTTTTTAGTGTTTTCGTTTCATTTCATTTCTGCACCATTTGTTCGAGGAGCAATCAGTTTAGCACATAGTATTAACGGTGTTTTGACTGTCGATGAATTCAAGATCACTATTTGTATATTGTTGAACTGATATGTTCAGTTAAACATATAAGGGCTATTATGATAGGACGATTTTCTGGTGACCTGTATCAACAATGCATTCCTTAGCCAAAATATTATTATTACGGAATTTTGTAGAACGATGCAACGCTGTGTGCGCTGTGAAATTTTGGACAGGGATTCCATCGTTAAAATTCAAGCATATCTAAATATTTCACACGTGTAGAAGCAGAAAATAGCATAGTCTTTCATAGGCAAAGAAATATTTTCCTATATTTTCTGTCAAAATGTTATTTTGAAATTAACGTCACTTTCTTGTTTATTTACCGTGATTTTGACCCGTGGTGACCCTTATAAGAATCCCATTGAAGTCACGTGATTCCTCAACCTGATAACGGACAATAAGCTTTTCATAAACCCTTCTCCCTCCAGTTGAGCACTCAATAGTTCTGGACATGCAGCACTCAATACTGCATGCAATTTTGTTTGAGTCACCATATTAAAGGCTACGGTCATTGCACAACTCAGATTTATGTCTACTAATATATGTATATATATATCAATTAATAATATCAATAATATCATATTGATATCAATTATAATTTATGTTCAATTTTTTTTATTGAAATCTAAAGGTTGGTTTTATTCAGCATGATGCACCCACCTTTTTCTAAAGAAATAATACACACCGTGCTGGGATGAAAAAATGAGGTGTTTGTAACAAATGATACAATTGAAACGGCACATGCTTTTTTGCAATTTGTTTGATGTACAGTATACTGGTATCTCAGAGTAACATGCCGTCCATTTCCGTTTAGAACTATTGTTACAAAAGCTCGTATAATTTAAGGAATAATGCTTAAGTCAGCGACCCCCCCCCCCCCCCCCCCTCAAAATTAAATACGCTGACCCCTGTGATGAAATGCTGTTTTCTCATATTTTAATGCACTGACAACTGCAAAGATACTGCGTTTTCCATTTGAAAGTACGTTTTTTATCATACCTTCTTTCACTACGCTGATCGCAGTGATGACACGCTGTCGTTTCATGGTTCAGAACGCTGACGGCTACGATGATACGCTGTTTTCTTATATACGCTGACAGCTGTGAGGACACAGTCCTTTGTATTCTTAAAGGCGATGACCGCTTCCGGGACACAGTGTTGTCTTTTATTTCAATACACTGATGGTAGAGCTATCTATATGCTTCTGTGATAATAGGCTTTTGTTATTGCTGCTCGTCGGTAATGAAAACCGCGCCATCCCAAATACACAAGAGAAATATTTCTTCCTATTGAGATTTCCAAACGAGTGAAAATGAGAGTCTAACCTTGTTAAATGCACTGTTCCTGAAAACTGATCAACTGGTTATACGACTTTTAAGTCGACTCCTCTGCCTCCTAATTATTAAGCCCAATGTTCCACATCGTTTTTACAAATTGATCAGCAATATAAGTAAATCCGTTCAGATCTCAACTGTCGGAATCTGCAATTACTTCCATTTTTGTTTGTTATCCCCAAAAACATAAAACGTTATTCATGGGCCGTACTGTCTTTGGGGCTTATGGGTTTCTGTTGTCTGTCGCAGGGCTGTCTTTTCCTCTTTAAAATTCGATTATTTGTAAGTATCGGGGTTTTATTATTCCGATCTATATATAGTCCTCTCATAAGCCGAAAAGCGAATTAGTTAGACCGTGCCTCTTACGTTGATGCCTTGAGCGTTTAACTTAGGAAACTAAATCCTACATCTTATGGGAATATTGTTCCTTTCGTTTTATACTGAACGGTCTCAATATTGTATCGAAAACGGGATTAATTATTTAAAAAATAAAAACTTTAAAAGGTGCTCAAATAGAAGTGAAGTAGGGAGCCAACTTAGATGTGAGCATCTGGCGAACTTTATGGACAATGTTATTATTATTATCAAGAACAAGATGAAAATTGGCTAAAATGGGAGATACTTAGTTGCTTTATTCTCGCTACATTATTTACTTATTGATCTAAGTCGAATTGTCATCCCCGAACTTCATTAATAATATAATCAATGATAGCATATCTCGATTTTTTCATTTCCGAACGTTCCCAACGTAACATTTGATGCCAATTCGAAATTCTATTTCCAGCATCATGAATAACTATGCCTTTATAACCGCTGAAATGGGGAGATCCGGAGATTTTTCTTCATTATTTAAAACACAGATGCAACGAGGATGTGATTTAAGGCAGGGTAACAATCTTTCAAAATTCTCAAAATTATAAGGTCATTCAAGATTGGTAAATTTTCTGCGTCAGAAACCCCAAAACTACTTCCAAACATCAAATAATAGCAAATACAACTGAATGTTTGAAGCTTAAAATACAAGTACCAGGTATACGAAAAACAAGATCAGAAGTACATTGGCATATTATTGACAATCATCATCATCTTTACATCTCAGTACAAACCTGTGACCGTAAAAACAATTGGTCAACACATTCTGTTAAATTACGGGCAAACGTAGTTCCACAATTTACATTATTTCAGTCTACTGTCAGACAACTTGAAATTCCAGATAAGATGTTTAAATGTTAAACGGTTTTGCATTGTTTTCCTGAAAGCGCATTACGTATTGAGTGCATTGTGTGGCTGTCAGTTAGTATTAAAGAACGCTCGGGAAAACTAATTAGCTCTGCAGACGACCTAAATGTTCAATTTTCCCCTTTCCTTTGTTGAGTAATACTTCAGAAGCACATTCTTGGCTCTAATACTGTTTGTTTTACTGGCAACTTTAAGCTATAATACAGTCACATTTCCTCACGTATGATGTGTCAACCTGTCATAGAAAGACACATATGGACGTTTGTTATTTCAGACATATTTCTTTGACCAGCGTTGTAGTTTTTCTTTCGGTTGCATTTCAAAACATGCTTGTAATTTCAACTGTTGTCAGCATCACTTGTCAGCGTACTTATATTGACTTGATGAACTAATATGAGTTGAAATCGTTGATTTGACATCGAGAATGTATGAATGTGAAATTTTGGAATTATGAATAAGTGAACTCATGAATTCATATACTAGTAGTTAAAATCGCATTTCATAATTTCGTTTATAACGTTAATTCGTGAGTACCTGATGTTGAAATCGTGCAAACGTAAAATCGAAAATTCAAAATCTGATGACTTGTTTAGAATTTCTTACCCTTGACCCTGTGTCTCATGAATTTGACCTTTAATGTGGATGACAATACAAACATGCATTGTCTTTGAAATGCCCAGGACTCTCATTCATTTAGAGCGTTAACCCTTAAGCAATTTTTAATCCTTTTACACTCTTGTTTAAGACATGTTTTATGATTCGTATCGCTAACCCATTCGTTTAAATTTAACCGTTTAATTGGTTCATAAGAAAACTCAAACCGTTTAATTGCATTTGGGTTTAAAATATCAAAATTAATGAAGAGTGATAAACCGATTGTAAGCTATTTATGTATACTTTTTTATTTGTAAAAAATGGGGAAAATGTAGAAGTATCTTGAAAAAGAGTAGACATGCTTGTGGCACTGAAAGCACTTTACAGATCAGATAAGGAACTCTTAATTCTTAATGTCGTGAATGGGAAATAGCAAATATTCATTTTCTTGATCTCATCTTTACGGACACTCTCAGCAGACGGACTGATTATGGAGATGTCCCTTCTATACCGAAATGTTTCTCTCAGGAAAATGTTCACAATTTGTCCCAAACGTTTAACAGGTCTTGTTGAACAATTACAGACTTGGCGTACGTATATAATTCCAAATACTAAGGGAATAGTTCAATGTAGATGTCAGTCATTGTTTACTATAGTTACAAATCACATTCATCTTGTAGGACTAAAACATTTTATTTGCATGGATCATTCAAGAATAAGTACCTCTGCTACAAACACATTTAATATATTTTTACTTAAGAATAAGTTTTCGTAGACATATTGACAAAATTTTTATATCTATACATTCTATGAGAAAGAAACGTTTTCAAAAAAGTATAAAAAAAATATGCAAGGTTTTCAAACATAGTATGATTTTATATGGTATTAAGATGAGTTGAGATTGAGTTTGAGATTTGACTGTAGTATTTTTGTGATATTCAAGGTGCCAGAAAGAGTCTGCAGAAATGGAATGGCTGTATGTTCACATTGTAAATTTCATACGAAATCATAAGACACGAATGCAATTGGGGGGAACTGGTCTAGGAGATAAACAATACGAATGATCGAAAAAAGGACTATCAGCAGGACATCGGGAGATTCGGAATGGTTCGGAATGGTTCCAGTAGGGTTGTACATTATAGCGTAAATACTGAAAATAACAAAGTGGGGATCCGGGAAGAGAGAATGCTTACGAAGTTCTTCGGACTGTCACAAACGTCAAACATTCATTGATGGGCAAAATGAAAATGCACGGTACTATAGAAGTATACTGTTAATGTTTTGAACACTACTCGTAAATGACAAAAGAGGAAACAATAACAATGGATTTATGGTTTATCAGATCCAGCATGAAACGAACAACAACTTTATTCTTTTAAAGTGGAAGCAGTGGACATAACATTTTCATTTTGTATGGGACTGAGCTTGTTCGGAAAAAGGTGGTTCGGTATTGTTTTGATGACCAGAACACTGAAACTTGACATAGGGTGGTGTTACTTAAGAGAATATCATTCCTGACAGGCAGGTTTTTGTCAAGCCCGTAAGTCTCTCTGCGGTAGTATGTCTTACAAAGGACTTTTGAAGCTTGGAACACGTACTACTCGAGTGAATTTAATATCCTCCCCAACAGAAACAACGACGGGGCAAAAAATGGATTGGTGCATTAATAAAATAGGTTAGTGTTTGGATCAAACATGTGTTTTGCAGTTGTCGGTGAGTATAGACATCATAATTTGATAAGAGGGGCAACAAGTCGGCAAGATTAGGTATGTCGGTATTTGGGTTTGGGTACTTTCTATGCCGTGTATATAACATCTGAACTTTTTAAACTATGTAAAATTCTCATCCGATGCGCAGCGATGGAATCTGTAAAACCTCGACTCATGTCATTAGTATAACCGTGACTTTGGTCGACATACCAAGCTAGTATAGCATTTGAATTTTGTTGTTTATTACAAGCAAAATCAATGCCGATACTCCATGATTGGCAAAACCTTTCGACCCCGCCAGAGCTATGCCATTACTCAAAGTTCTATTAACATAGAACATAAGAAGTTGCCAAATTAATAACTTTAGTTAATATTTCCGGTGCAATACACATACCATCTCACATTAAACGTAATTACACATAACAGGGTTTCTGGCAACAGTGGGTGAACTGAGAGAGGAGTATTATGTATATAGTGTCTTGTAGATGCCTGCCTGTCCAACTGTCTTTGTCACAAATCTTGTCAAGATTACTCAGATATAACTTAAAGCTGGTCATATTACAAACAAGAAAGTATGTTTAAAGATAGAATATTACGACAGAATAGTTCTGCTATAACAATTGTGTTTTAAAAGGCCAGCAAATTGGGTATGCATTTATTCATATGTCTGTTTCATATCATTTGAAGCATTTTAATAAAATTTTGGTCGCAATAGCCTTAATATGGCGACCAACATAGAATCAGTTTGGTATGAAGTTATTTACATGTCTACTCAATATCATTTGTTGGATAAGTTTAGCAAAAGCGAAGCTTAGCCTAGACTCAATTTGCTAATTATTATTTATATGTCCACCCCATAGCATCTATTGGATGTTTTCATTGGATTAATGAAGCTTTGGTGGCATGTTCCCCTTATTCAGGCTACGCTTAATATAGACACAATTTGGTATGATGTTATTTATATGTCCGTTCCATATCATATATTAAGAAACTAATATGAAGATCTGGTTAAAATTATTTAATTAAGTCATTAGGACGTTGGAAATTACTCTTGTTACAGTCAATGTTAAAATACAAGGTTATGAGTTTGGGTCTGTAGGTCATTCCAAATTAATTGTTTTTTAAGATCCATTTTTCAAAATCTACTTTCCAGTCCGGAAAAAACAAATGTCAAGCAGAATATACAATAATTGTTAATAGTTAAAATCACAAAGAATGTGTCTCCTTCTCTTTGCATTTCTGTTTTAAATATTGAAAGAAAATATCTCTCCATTTCAGAGTTAAAAAGACATGGCAGTATTGTTATAATGCGGATAACTGCATTTAACATGGGTAACATGTTTGATAGTCGTACAAAAATTGAAAACGACATAAAAGAGACATGTTCATAGTGATACAATTAACCCTGAGATTCGGGGATAACCATTCAATTAAGATCAAGACGTGTATTGTATGGCGAAAATAATGCAAAGAAGTATCTCTCACTATAGCCAATTCTGACTTTATACAAAATTCACAAACCAGAAACATGGAACAAAATAAATCAATTCGATGTAGGTTTCAATCAATTAAGTTTAAAGTTAAAGGCATCAAAATAAGAGGCACCGTCTTATAAACTTCTCGCTATTATCAGCATTGAAAAAAATCCTCTGAATACCCGATCGTAGTACGTGCAATTAAAACATGCAAATTGATGTAATAACTGTCGACTTATGGTAAGACTAAATGTAAATAGGATTATATAATCCCGAAACACACAAATAACTTTAAAGGCGACCAAGTCTGGCGAGGACAGAGACTCATAAGACTCAGAGACAGTCCGACCAATAAACAATCTTTTTTTATATTTCTGGGGATACCAAACAAAACTCATAGTAAATAAGATTAAGGAAGTCGGGATCTGAAAGAATTCACTTATTTCACAGAGTAATTTGTTCCAGTCCGTCTAATGGTTTATTTACATAGCAAATCGTACGTCTCGTTTACCCGCATTTAATGGGCAAATTACAAGGTTGTGAGGATTTTTTCTGGAACATTGCACTTAACAACCTTGAAACAGAAGTAGAAGAGACGACTTAATGGCCGTGTTACCAGTTGATCAGTTTTTAGGAACAGTGCATCTTACAAGGTAAGACTGTAACGACTCTGATATGTACTCGTTGGGAATCGCAACAGGAATAAATCGTTTTAAATTTGGAAAACGCAGTGTCATTGCAGTCGTCAGCGTACTGAAATATGTCAACAGCTATCCGAGCTTTCGTAACAATAGTTCTTCGGAATTGGATGATATGTCACTCTCAGTTACCAGTATATTGTAAATAAAATATATTGCACATATCAAAAAATGGAACACAAGACATGATCGACCTCAGTTTGCTTACAGTCAACATTATTATAATGTGAATGAAGCTAAAACATGTCAAACTTAAGTATGTAGGACACAAATTGTTTATCAATTACAAGAGAAAAACGAACCATTTAAGAGCTTGTGTACTTAATTACAACTGAGCTTCAGCCTCAAACATAAAACGCGGTTTATAACAGTAGATTAAGACACAGTAATAGCACGGGAGCTTTATCTCAGAAACTATTAGACATCTGTTGCTCCGAACAAACTCCATAACAATCTGACACAAACAGATTGCCTCAGGATTCGAGACTCTTGCATATATCGTGGAGAGAAACAACGAGGGACTAGCATTAATAACTATAAAGGTACAAACCTCTACAGTTATTGGAGATAAAATGGAAAACTCTCAGTACAAGCCAAGTATCCAAAACATTAATGCAAAGCAGTTGAGAGGAAAAAGGATAAGGCCTAATAAAAACCAAACGAGAGACACACAACATCACAAAACATCAACATATCTTTGTAAATAAAATTATTAAAGGACATATTTTTAAAAGGCACATTTTTTTCAAACCTTGTCAAATGATTTCCATTTTAACCCTAAGAAACAATCTGAGACGTCTGATTAAGCGATTAATTGATTATGACACTTAAACCACCTACAGTAGAGACAAAGTACGTTTTCTTGTCAATATGTATCAAAGCAGAAACTTAAAATAAGCAAGCGCTGAAGGTCAGTCTTGGTTTCCTGACACCACTGGTACGATATATATATACAACTGCAGTACTGCAATGGGCTGCTTTGAGGTATCCTGCTGTGGCACTATATAAACTGCATTGATTCACATTATAGATTGTAGTAATTACACTTTATACATTGATAGTAGTATAAAAAGGAGTACCGTGCCATCCAATTAAAGCAAATTACTATTAAGGAAGCTGGTTAAAACATTTCCTTGTGTTAATAACAGCATGCAATCGTTGAAAATCGGTCAAGTCCGGCAAGATTGGAAGATTCATATTGGAGTTTGTTTGTTTTTTGGACAATAATCGAGAGTGTTCCGTTTAAAAATGGACGATGCTATGAGGTTGTTTTTTCATTTTGAAGAAAGATTACCATCTTAAATGTTATTTTTCATAAAGTTTAACTACGACTTTTCAGTTTGATAAAGTTTCATAGTGACGAACCTTTGTGCTGTCAATCCGTAAAACCAAACGAAAGTTCAATAACATAACAAACTAAATTGGTCTTGCAGATTTTCCTTTTATGCAGACATTCAAGATGAAAAATGTGTTTCATGTCCATTTTCAACAATTTTATTTCAAGCAAAGGCGGATGAAATTTTGATGTCACCAGACCTTCTTGTTCGAATAATGGAAAGAACGTTGTCCTCAATATAGTTATGATCAAGGGCAACCCATAATGGAGTTTCATGGTCTTAGATAAATAATTTCGGTGGTCCTAGGAAAGGGACTCGCTCACACGTGATATCCTACAAAACATATACACACCACGGCCCAGAGCATCTTTAGTTTGTTATGGACTATTCCCAATTGTTAGATGGATGCCACTGAAAAATGAGTGTAAAAAAACTTGTATGTAATACTGTTGATCATGGGAATCACACAGAATTCATTATTTCCTGCTGTCAAATGCCAATAAAATAGTTTAGAGTATGAAGCATGTTGTTTATACTAGTACTTGTGTTCTGTTGTCGAAATTAAAGTAAAAGACAATTAAAATATTCGGCAGGATCGTTGATCATACAAACGTTTTTTTTTCGATCGGGTAGCCCAAAACCTATCCGTTCGTGACCGCTAAACATATAAACAATTTGTTATGGCCTTTTTGTGCGGAAAAGACATGGTGTTCCAACGGCGTTTAAAGAAATGTGTTTTATCTACATTCTTCTAAAAATCGTTCTCTTGAATGAGTTCCGCTCTCTATCATATAAACATGTTCAAAATATATACGGTTACATGTATCACTTTTGGTCTATTGGCATTTCATACCGTTTGTTCTGTGGTGATACGTTTATTTACAGGGGTGTCCCAGAATATCGTTGACACTATTACAAACAAAAACAAAAACAGCGTAAAAATACAGCTTTAATGGCGATCCAAATTTTAGGGGTGTCCGAAAATATCATAGACACTTTTACAAACAAACAACTTCAAACTATAAAATTATGATCACGATCAATTTATTAAGTAGTCCTGGTCTATTTAAATACTGTTCGAGTAAAAGCTTTGCATTTCAAATATACTTACATACAATTATTATGTTTATAAACAGGTATGACGGTGTTAAATATATATAGTATAATAAAAGCTGTAACCTACAATAAACATACATGTATAACATAAACATTTTAGTAGATGGCTGAGTACTTGTAAATTTACATTGACATTATTTGTTTTCGAAATGAGCAATCATCTAATACTGTTTGAGAACATGCATTTCATACAAAGTGAGATATACTACTCAAAATGTGCTATGGATCACCAATGTCTACGTCTAGGATGTTCCGCTGTAAGCCTAAACTTTCGAGAGATAGATCCAACAACATGGATAATAGAAAAAGAAACGTCACAGAACATTTTCAAAGAACTGACGAACGGTTTTAGAAATGAAATATTTCTTTATGATGCGTCGTTACTGAAATCATTTAAAACATACGTACCCTAACGGCATGTTTGGACAACAGGTCACCTAAAATGACACTCTTATTCAAAATCAATACATACACATGTATAACAAACATAAATTTTGACTGATAAACCTTTAACTACTCACTAAATAATGCATTTATGGAAAATATTTATTGCTGATAACAAGATTGTAACCGCTGATTTAATAGCAGAAAGCGCAAAACTATTAAATGATTAGTGAATGCTAAGAGATTTACTGTATTCTACTATAGTATCATAAGGTAGAAATACCGTGTTTTATGATCATTTCTTTCAAATTATACTCGGTATCCATCATCAGTATCATTGTTTTTGACATTAATTCATACATTTTGGAATATTAAAACAACATTATTAATTGTGGAAAATCTTATTTGGGAGTAAGAGTGCATTTTTAAAACAATTTTCTTATTTGCGAACAAAATCACATTAGACCGATCGTTTTTTAACTGGATAGTTGTTGACTTTCATAATACTCTTTTTCTCTGAAATATAATAGTCTAAAAGTTTAATGGACACATATGTAAAATGTGGTATAAAATTATTGAGACAGTTGATCCATCTATGCTTGTTTTACTTTACATCATAAACAAAATTAACAGCGGTGTCGTTAACCAACATTGTTTACTTTAACAAAGTTCTGAAAAGCAGCCCATTGTCTAATTGATTCAACTGCAATAGAAAATATCACCATTTATCTCCTTTTATTAATTTTCAGTATTTTAGGCAATCCATAGAGTCTAATTGATTTAACTGCATTAAAAAATATCATGGTTTATCACCTTTTACATATTTTCAGTAATCTAGGCAATCCTTAGAACATTTTAAGTAGTGTATATAACATCTAAACACAGTTAATACAACACAGATACCTGCTTTATAGTGCTCGGAAGACAACCCCGGTACAATTCGGGAATCTAGCCGCCTACTCTACAATGATTTTGTTGATAATTATTATTGCTTACAGTTATTAGAAGTGAAACACCATATATTTTGTTTAAGTAGTAAATCTACCAAGATATTTTAATATCACACGATTAGAAAACCAAATTATAGCCTGATATAACACGACGGCCTCTAGACGGAAGATGGCAAGGTTCCTTATAACACACGGTCCCCGATATTTCCATTGGTAAAAAAATGGTCCCCAAGGCTTTAAAAAGACTCCAATTAGTTAACGACTGTTCCATGTCACGTGACTATAAGACAGTGGTCTACTGAACGGAAAAAGATATTACCCTACATTCCCATATGGTTAAATTAAATTATATCATGAAATGTTTCTTACACAGTGAACAACTAGGTACCCCGTAAAATTCAGCGGCCGCTTACATCACGCTAGGGTCCTTAGGCAGGGCGATACACGGTCCCTGATATTACTAGACTGTCCCTGATATCACTGGACGGTCCCTGATATTAGTAGACGGTCTGTAATATCACATGAATATCCTCAGCCAGGGTCCCCCTGTGGTACTCGGCGGTTCTTTGATATCACAGGACAGTCCTCAGACAGGGCACTTTATGGTCCTCATACAGGTAATTATACAATTTTCGGTATTACTCTATCTGACATCACATGCGAGTTCTCTGAAAGGGCAAAACATCATCCCTTGTATTTTTCGACGGTCTCTGGTATCAAACGACTTCCTCAGACAGAACACTTTATGATCCCTAGTATTACTCGACGGCCTCTTATATCACACGCAAGTCCTCAGACAGGACGCTTTATGATCCCTAGTATTACTCGACGGCCTCTGATATCACACGACAGTCATCAGACAGGACACTTTAAGGTTCCCAGTATTATTTGACGGTCTCTGATATCACTAGACAGTCATCAGATAGGACACTTTATGGTCCCTATTATAACTCGACGGACTCTGATATCACACGACAGTCATCAGACAGGGCACTTCACGGTCCTCGGTATTACTCGACGGTCTCTGACATCACACGACGGTCCTCAGACAGGACACTTTATGGTCTCTAGTATTACTCGACGGCCTCTGATATCACACGACGGTCCTCAGAAAGGACACTTTATGGTTCCCAGTATTACTCGTGGGTCTCTGATATCACACAACGGTCCTCAGACAGGGCACTTCACGTCGTCCCCAGTATTACTCGACTTTCACTCATCACACGACAGTCATCAGACAGGACACTTTATGGTCCCTAGTATACCTCGACGGCCTCGGTTATCACAAGACATTCATCAGACGAAAGGACACTTTATGGTTCCTAGTATTACTCGACGGTCTCTTATATCACACGACAGTCCTCAGACAGGGCACTTCACGGTCCCCGGTATTACTCGACTTTCACTAATATCACACGACGGTCCCCAGAAAGGCCACTACACTGTACCGGTTACTGATATTACACGACGCACCTTACATCATGGTCGTCGATAGTATTCGACGCTCTCTTTAATCCCATGGTCGCCCTTAGACAATGCAAAACACGACGGTTTAATATATATTTCGACGATCCAAGATTTCAAACGAATGTCCTCGGAGAGGGCATTAAATGTTTCCGGATATAACTTCGCTGTCCATGATATCACACGATCATTACAAGTGGAGGCGACATGGTCCCTGATGCAGTATTATTATAACCAGCTTGGCGATGGCATGGTCGATGATACAACACGTTCTCCGATGCAGTATGAAATCCTGTTTGTAACACGAAGATCCTGATGTTACACGACGGTTCCCGGCCAGGATACCACACGGAGGGAGACGGCGCATGTTGCCTGTTTGAGGATGCTGACGGCCTTGCTGTGGGCGACGTGCTCCAGGCTGACGTCGTTCACACTCTGGATCTGGTCCCCGCACCTAGACAGCAACATATATGAAAACGGTGCACGGACAAAATCGCCCAACCTTACCACCAACACCACCCAAATCACGGTATACGTCTCAAACTCTCACCCTAGAGGAGTGGGTTCGAACCCAAGCAGGGGAACTCTTCCATGACCTCTCAAGATGGACTCCGAAACCGAGCTTAGCATAAACAAAATTTTAGTTTATTTTAATATTTGTGCTTGTAATATGTCCAGCTGGATATATACAGCACTTCTATTAAACCAGTATTAGTATTCAATTACTAAATTTTATATGATTAAAAATTGTAACAATTTCTTAAACCTGCGGTCAAGTTCAGAATCAACCATTATCGTCCATACTTAAGTCTGCCGTCGTTGAAAGCGGGTGTGTCGGCGACCAAGGACTTGACATAGACGGGTAAAGGCCCTTGTGGACAGTCGGCCCCGCCAACCACCGAGAATCCCAGACTGCCTCCCGCCGAGCCCCGTAGGAGCGTCACTGTCCTCACCGTCTTGCAAGCACTGCCGTAAAATGTAAAAAGTGAACGTCAATTCGGCTTAACACTGCATGACAATGTTCATTAGATGCACGTGCAATACAAGTAATACCAAAGGCAAGTGTAAAGATTCGTCTGTTGTTTGCAGACAAAATTTGTACCAATTTCATTTGAATATCATGAACAGTTTCTAAGATACGGCCAAGTTATTTTCGTAGTCGATAAGTACAATTTATTGTGTAAGAATATACACAGATAATGGATTTCATGGGCTACTTTTTCATCTAATGATCTTTAAATTAGGTTTTTATAAAAGAGAAATTAATGAATACGTGTTAACAATCGTTATCTTACTTTGGTAGTTGTTGCCAGAAAAGCCAGCTAGGTACGAAGTTCCCGGAGCCGATACAGGTCTCAGGTGCCTCGACAATTCTCAAGGTCACGACTTTTGAGCTCGTGCTGACCTTGATCCGGGCCACAGCCTCCGTATGGGTGAACCCCAGCAGGCTGGCCCCGTTCACGGCCAGCAAAACATCGCCTCTCTGAAACAACACACAAAACCATGACAACATGGGCGTGAACGCACGTATATAGTAGTATTCTTTATCGAACTTGACTGCATTTTGAAAATAGCTGTTGATTGGCCCAATATCTCGGTACTGGGGCCGGTTCAATCAAGACCTTAAACGATGAAAGTCGTAATTTGAAATAAAAATATGGTCAGATTTTTAATAGTGCCAGATAGATTATATCGATTAATGTCTTGCCATTTGTGACGTTCATACATATTTTAGATTATATCGATCAATGTCTTGCCATTTGTGACGTTCATACATATTTCAGATTATATCGATCAATGTCTTGCCATTTGTGACGTTTATACATATTTCAGATTAGATCGATCAATGTCTTGCCATTTGTGACGTTCAAACATATTTCAGATTGTATCGATCAATGTCTTGCCATTTGTGACGTTCATACATATTTCAGATTATATCGATCAATGTCTTGCCATTTGTGACGTTCATACATATTTCAGATTAGATCGATCAATGTCTTGCCATTTGTGACGTTCATATATATTTCAGATTAGATCGATCAATGTCTTGCCATTTGTGACGTTCATACATATTTCAGATTAGATCGATCAATGTCTTGCCATTTGTGACGTTCATACATATTTCAGATTATATCGATCAATGTCTTGCCATTTGTGACGTTCATACATATTTCAGATTATATCGATCAATGTCTTGCCATTTGTGACGTTCATACATATTTCAGATTATATCGATCAATGTCTTGCCATTTGTGACGTTCATACATATTTCAGATTATATCGATCAATGTCTTGCCATTTGTGACGTTCATATATATTTCAGATTGTATCGATCAATGTCTTGCCATTTGTGACGTTCATACATATTTAAGATTATTTGTTGAAGTTATGACTACTTTTTTAATATATAAACGACTCACTGAGTAGTACCGGTCAGAAAATGTGTGAGTTAAATGCGCCGGTTAGCAATCTGCTTGTTTTCTTGCTTCATCAAACACTATGTTTACGGGATCTTGTTATTTGTTGGTGTAAACATAATTCCATTGTATTCATCGTACCTGCACTTGTTCTGACTTAGCGAGGCATCCATGGGGGTTAATGTTGGTGACGTAGATGGGCGTGTCCCCCCGGGGGCTGGCTGCCCCGCCCGCTATACTGATACCCAGCGACTCGTTCAACTCCTGACAAGAAACAATACACGACAAGTAGTGAGATAATGTATCGTATTGTGTTGGATTACAAAATTCACTAAATTAAATCACATTCATCACAAATCGATTTGTAAAAATTCTGACCATCTAATGAACATGTCGTAAGCTCACGATTTTAATTTAAATACTAAGCCAGTGTAAGGAATGCAATTATATTATTTTCATATAAATTAACATATAATATTTTAAGCCAAAGTTTCTGTTTTAAAATATATCTCGTTTCAACCAATGATAATTGATACGATCATTTATAAGATGGCCACATTTTTTTTTTAAATTTGTACAGTCAAATAGGGGCTGTCCTGTTAGCGCAGTGAAAAGTGCTTCTCACATAGGCGACCCGGGCTCAATTTCCCATCTGGGTCACCAAGCCGAACAAGTGGGTTTTCTTTGGGTTCTTCAGTTCCCCCAACAACATAAGACCACACAGTAAATATTATAAAAAATAAAGCAGAGCGCAGCATAGTGAACGCCAATGCTCGTCTGTTTGCTGTTGTTTAATTTCCGTCTAAACAGGGGGAACATCTTAGAATTTTTAATCCAGAGTAACATAATTGTATTGCCACTGGCATCATGTTTCTTTGAACAACTTAAACGGATTTTGCACAACAACGTCACCGACGACGATATGACAATATATCGGCCTTTTTGGGGGGCTAAAATAGGCATTCTGAGGTATTCTTATTATTTATTCTTGTTTATTTCTATAACACCATACACAGTACGGAGAAGTTTGGATAGGTAGACACAGTCTGGCATCGCTTTTATTATTTAACACCGTTTTTCAAAAGAGTGGTACCTTTGGAGCAAATGTGTTTTATGTGTATTGCCCATTCTAAATAAACGTTACCTTGTGTAAAGTTATGTGAATTTCCGGAGACTTCCGGCAGATGGGCCATACGGCGGCAGCCATTTCAGCGTCCAGGCTCCCTAGGGCGGCCGGCCGGCACCAGCCCAGATCCGGCGTCCGCGGGCGGCTTTTCCGCGATACCACGAACTGAACCTTATAAGGACTCGCCTGAAACATAAATGTGCAAATGTGTCAGTGCACACATGAAACGACAATGCGCACATGTGTCAGTGTTCACGTGAAACGACAATGCATAACTTAATCAGTTGAAAACAATTGATTGCTGTCTTTAAGTTCTTAATTCAGGTAAACAATTTTTTTTTTTTAATTTTCAAATCTATTAATGTTTATTAGGGCTTAGTGAAACTACAAATCATAAAGGTAAGCTCGTGCCGAGGTCAACACGCCCTGTTTGGGCTTAAAATACTTGTACCAGTAAACTACATATTTTGCCGTTTCCTTCACAACAGGCGTTTCCGGTGGGGGCCGGTTGCACGGTTGAGGATAACCATCAAGTTATATTTAGCCTAATTAATCCCTTTTGCTAGAAACCGGCATTAGCCTAGTCATGTATCCGGCATACAACACGTATGCCGATTTTGTAAAGATGATGGTGACTACCAATACTTGAATGATAGCCGCCGCGTGTTCCTGGCTGCTGAAGGCAACGTCTACGCCATTTATCTCCAGAACGCGGTCGTCGACCCGGAGCCCACCCTCCAACACTGCGAACCCATTTGGAACCTAAAACAACAGTAACACTGCTAAAGCATTGGGCATCGAAAACAAAAGTAACACTGCTAAACCATTGGGCACCTAAAACAATAGTAACACGGTTAAACCTTTGGGCTAATAAAACAAGAGTAAAACTACTTAACCATCAGGCTACTAAATCAATAGTTACTCTGCTTAACCATTGGGCAACTAAATCAATAGTTACTCTGCTTAACCACTGGGCAACTAAATCAATAGTTACCCTGCTTAACCATCAGGCTACTAAATCAATAGTTACTCTGCTCAACCACTGGACAACTAAATCAATAGTAACTCTGCTTAACCACTGGGCAACTAAATCAATAGTTACTCTGCTTAACCATTGGGCAACTAAATCAATAGTTACTCTGCTTAACCACTGGGCAACTAAATCTATAGTTACTCTGCTTAACCATCAGGCTACTAAATCAATAGTTACTCTGCTTAACCACTGGACAACTAAATCAATAGTAACTCTGCTTAACCACTGAGCAACTAAATCAATAGGTACTCTGCTTAACCACCGGGCAACTAAATCATTAGTTACTCTGCTTAACCATCAGGCTACTAAATCAATAGTTACTCTGCTTAATCACTGGGCAACTAAATCAATAGTAACTCTGCATAACTATTGGGCAACTAAATCAATAGTTACTCTGCTTAACCATTGGACAACTAAATAAATAGTTACTCTGCTTAACCACTGGGCAACTAAATCAATAGTTACTCAGCTTAATCATTGGGCAACTAAATCAATAGTTACTCTGCTTAACCATTGGGCAACTAAAACAAAAGTTACTCTGCTTAACCATTCTGCACATCGCCATGTTCGGATTTAACCGTGCACAATTTTGAACGCAAAATTATACACGCGTTATTCGCTTTTGATTGTATATTATTTTTAACTCCTTATTCTGATGATTTAACCGTGAAATCATTTTAACCGTGCAATATTTTATGCCTTTTTTTGGAATTAACCATGCAGAACGCTAAAGCCATATTTTTGATTAACCGTGCGCTATTTTAATTGCACTATTCGGATTTAAAGATGCACTATTTTAATTGCCTTGTTCCGATTAAACGGTGCAATATTTATAGAATAATACATGGTTGACCATGGCTTTTGGTTGATAATTGCCTCAGTGGAAGGAATAATTGCCCGAGGTATGTTTAGTCATCCGGTACGGTTTCAGGTAGTACTCGTTACTGAAACACGGAAGGTGTCATTATTGGTAAAACTAATTTCACTATTATTGCACCGATAGTTCCATTTTAACCCCTTTAAAGCTTTTAATAATGTTTAAATATTTGGCTACCAAGTATACGGCGGCCATTTTATTTTCGTGAAAATTACGTCAGTGTGCACGTTTTCGTCTTCGTCAGGCAATTATGCCATAATCACCCTGACGTGCCGTGATAATCTCACGGGCGGAGACGATAATCATTATTGCGGAAACGAATTTCTATAGTAAAATGTTTCTATTTATAGTAACATGAGTATAATAACGCCTTATTCGGATTTAACTGTGCAATATTTTAAACGCCTTATTCGAATTTAACCCTGAAATATTTTGAACGCATCATTGGGATGTAACCATTTTATGTTTTAAACGTCTTATTCGGTTTTAACCGTGCTGCACTATAAACGCTTTATGTGGATTTAACTGTGCAATTTGTTAACGCCTTAATCTGATTAAACTGAGCAACATTTTAAATGTGTTATCCGGATTTAATAGTGCAATATTATAATCACCTTATCTGGATTTGACCGTGAAATTATTTAAACGCCTTATTCGGATTCAACCGTGCAATATTTTAATCACCTTGTCTGGATTTGACCGTGAAATTATTTAAACGCCTTATTCTGATTTAACCATGCAAAATTTTAAACGCCTAATTCGAATTTAACCGTGCACTATTTTTATGCCTTATTCGGAGTTAACCGTGCTATTTTTTTAACGCCTTATTCGGAAACATTGTAACATTTTAATGCCTGTAACATAAAGTGGATAAGGTAGATACTAAGTTACTGATACCCTTACGTATTAGGGTATAGGGTTCAAAATAGCAATTGTTTGCGCCTATGTACATACGCTAGTGGTCGCAAGTTTTGAAGACGAAACACACAATCAGTATATTTTATACTAAAACAGTAAAATAAACTCACTTACTAAATTTAGAATATATACACCGGGAGCATGTCTGGAAATAGAACGTTATACAATTTAGAACAGGACATGGAATACACTTTACTATATTCATAGAATCTTTAGAGCATTAATGTGTAGACATTACGCTAGCTTTATTTGCAATCTGGGCCCTGTTTCAATAGCGAGTTTTGTCATAAATTGAAATTACCTCAGTTTCATGTAATCATTATTTTGCTACATTATTGTGCGAATGGATCTTCACTGTGTATTCAAATTGCACACTAAGTCAGAGAATTGACAAACAAATCCCATATCACCATGTATGAGGTTCCTACAAATTTTAGATGTTTGTTTCTACGGTACTGGTTATTGTTTTTGGACCAAAAATTGTTTTTTCCCAGTTATGCATCTGAAAAAACCTTATAGCTTGTATCTTTATTTTCCTCTATGATATTGTAGAAAAAAAATACAAAAATAGTACAAAAAGTATTTTGGTTTAAGTGCGCCGGAAAAATCAAGAAAAAAACTAAAAAAACCTAGACGCCTTCACCACTAGGCCAGCAGGATATTGATTCTTAACTGTTAAAGAATCCATTAATAACAAAACGTGACAATGTCAATCAACCAATCACGCAACAACAAAGCCGTAATTAAGTGTCCATTAGCGTCATCAACGCTAATGAAAATTTTGGCCTTCAAAGACGATATTTGAGCAAATATCAACAATTGCTGAAGTGTTCCAGCTTTAAGTATCATATATTTATATATTTAACCCTCCTTACGATATGCCACAAATCTTTTCGTCATACAAAAAGTGTATTCTACAAAAAAAACATGAGCGAGTCTTTTTTAAGCCTTTATTGAAACAGGGCCCAAACAAAATAAATGAGGGTTTGAACCCACAACAGGAATATTATAAGAATTACAAGTATTTGAGTATAATGTAACACCAAATAGAAAGTTTAAATGTCCACCTGTATTATCCGGCCACTCCAAATTCCTCCCGTGCGTTTTTACTATATAAAGTACATGCATTAAGCGGCCAATTGTTTAACGCGGCTGCGGTCCTTAATCTTTAATCCCATGAAAACATATATACACTAATTAATGGCCACTTATCCCATATTAGTGACACTTAATATAATAACATACATACATACATACATACATACATACATACATAAATATGTCTCGTTTCACCTTTTCCCAACCAACTTTATTCCAAGATGCTTGCCCTTTGTCTTTGTTAGGGATATTTTTAATATTTCTGAAAAGAAACAAATGTGCTTTCATTTCAATTACTCATAAACATTACGTCTTAAATAACTTTTGCAATTTGATACAGATATATTAAGCCTCTGATCACAGATGATAAAACGGTAACCATGGAACATAATTGACGAAAGAAGAAACTATGGAAAAAATGTGAATTTTAATGCTGATCTTGACCATGCAAGTTTAAAGCTGAAGCTTAAGCTGCATAAACAGCCCGTCTTCCTCAAAAGCATTTACAATTCTTGTCACAAGGGCGTGATTAAAACCGATATAAAGTCTATTCCGTTCGAGATCTACGCCTTCTTTGGATCATTTTAAAGAGACAATCTCTACAAGGACGGTTTATTTGTTTATAATAACGAACTAAATAATGAACTTTTAGCAACGTAGAAAAAGCAGAATACATGTACAATAACGTTTTTCATGGTTACGAACAGGAATTTATACTTAACTTATTATCTGCATTAACTAAACAACTAAACCAGTATAAGTGGGCATTGCGTACCTTCCTTTTCAATAGGTCTCTCATCGTCCGCCTCTCTGTACACAGTGAGAGTACAGACTTGTGAGTACTGACCGAGTATCGCCCTGGCCTGGTAGTGACTCGCCTGGCTTAGGTCCTCTCCGTTCACCTGCAGGACAAAGAGGTAGTTAAATGATATATACTTCCGGTAAATCCGAAAAAGGAAGTCAAACGCATACACAATGCGCGTGCTCTGTTCTATGTGTGACTGCTTTTCGCACCTGCAGTTTCTTTATATCTTTCCCTTAATAACACTGCAGACTTAATGTTTGATACCTATATCTTATTAGTATCCTATTTCCACTATCCACCAGTATGCTATGTTTTCTGCCCCGTTCTGCCTTCTCCGGCATCCTGAAGCTAACCTAAAAATAGTGTGTCCCTTTCCACTGACACTCTCACACTGATACATTCAATATTCCGCAACCCACTTCCAGTATGTCCCTTGTTTCCAGTATTCTTAATTTACATCCTGAATTCCGCCCATAAATCCGATTTTCTTTCCCTTCGTTCCGTTGATCTGTCCCTTGCATCTAGTTTTTTATCCTTACATATAGTGTTCTCTTAGCTTTTGTAATCATCCGTTACTTTCAGTTTTCTGCTCCTTAAAATCAAGTATTTTGGCCGATTTCTTAATTCTTCAGTCTTTTTGTCCCTTACTTCCAGGGTTTTGTCCAGTATACACAGTATTCTCCTTTACCTGCAATATTATGCTCCCTTTTCCACATAATATCCACATATTCTGCATCTGAGCTCGACAATTTTAAGTCTCTTACATTCAGTATTAAGCCTCCTACTGTATTCTGGCCCTTTACCTACATTAGGTATGGTGCATCATTCCAAAATTCAGATCCCTTAACGCAAGTATTCTGTTTCTTAACTTCCTGTTATCCATACTTTCAATATCCTACTCCTTTTTGGCCTACAATTTAATTATGTAGCCCCTTAGTACAACCCTTGCCTTATTCCGAGATTTCTGCCTAAAACCTCCAGTATTCTGCCCTTTAACTTAGGTATTTTTCCCAATACTGCCAGTATTCTCCCCCTTTTCTTCAATATTCTGCCCAATAACATTCCGAACTCAAGTAGTCTGCTCCTTTTCTCTAGTACTATAAGACTTACCTCCAATATTTTGCCCCTTTTCTACAGTCGCCTTATCCAATTAATTGCCCATAATATCCAGTAAACTGGCCCATACCTCAAATACCCGAAGTACACTGCCCTCTTACCAACGGTATTCGACCAAACGACAAAAAGTATTCTGCCTTCTTACCTCCGATATTCTGCCTGTTTCCCCGAGAACTATGTCCCTGACCTCCGATATTCTGCCCCTCTCATCCAGTTATCTGTCCCTTACCTCCAATATTTGGTCACCCGGTTGCAGTCTGCCGTCTCTGGACACAGCGCCGTCTGGGAATACTTCCTGCACAACCACACACACCAGCGGAGTGTCACACCCTCCAACTATTGAGATCCCGAGATCAATCTGATCTCGCCCAATCTCTATAGTTGTAACTTCTCCCTTTATCACGGGGTTTTTGCCTGAAAGTATGAACATAAAACTTGCTAAAAATCTAACCACTTAACACAGATATTTGTATGAAAGTCATGTAAATGATACGCAGGTATTATCAGCGCAGATTTGGTCATTTTTTGTCTTTTTGATGTCGATGTGTGCGTATTAAATTTTATGCATTAAAACGCAAATAGTATAATAACAAATGAAAGCGTTGAGGCACTAAAAGTCAAATAAAAAGTTACCCCAAACTGTAACCGTTAAGTGTCTGTCATTACATGTAAATTGTTGAGTATTTTTGATATAAATAAGCTAGTTTGATAAAAGTAAGTGATACACCTATATGTACTAGAAATATGAACATTGCTTGCATCTCGCAAGTGTATAGCTAGTGTAAATTTATTTAAATGAAACCCGATATTGGCTGAGCACGTTTTGAATAAAGTAAGACATATTATTTTAGTCAACGCATTCCATTTTATGCGTACAATTGTCTATAATTATCTATTTCCCCGGGTTCTTCATCGAGGTTCATTTCAAATTCACAAATATGTTACAATCTTATGAACGTATTTAAATAAAGTGTTGTTTGTTTTTTTAAAATGCACTATTGTAAACCGCATAGCACCAAAAATCCCAAATTGTATCCCGGCGCATTAATTATTTTAACATGTCATTTCAAAAAGTAGATCTGACGATACCTGATTTCGAATTGCGGGACTAAAGAATATAGGCTTGCGGCCTATAGCAAATAATAAGACGTTGTTTTCTTTAATAAAAAAGTTGGCATTATTCACCATGATATACCTGCGTTCTGCTCCCGGTAAGCGCATTCCCAGAGGTGAGCCTGCAAGCCACTGCGCGGCCCCCGGAACGTGCAGCCCAGCCCCGCCCTGATACACCGCGTCACAGTGCCCCGACATCTGACAATGTGAGACAAGTTACATATGCGTATAGCTATTTGTACAAGTGACTAAACAATGTTTTTTTTCTTTCTTTTAAAGGAGCACAATAAAGGTTGACGCAGAAAGAAGAAAACATTTATAAAGGCTAATATATTTTGCATACTGGATATAGACACAGTGGCGTGAAAAAAGTGTAGTGGTAGGACATTAAAGTACGCATGTTTCTTCAGATTTACATCAATCGTATATGGATTCTTCAAGAAGACGCAAAATGAGAAATGGAACAGGGTTGTTATTGATGTATATTTTGATTCGTATTATGTTCGTACTTGGTAGAATTGAAAATGAGGAGTTAGGAGATTATGTACATCTGAAGACCAAATGCATACATATATGTCACGTGTCACAAAATTTTACAGGTCATTATAATACTAAAGGAAATAGCAGGAGTTTATTCCCGTCACACCACTGTGACCATGTGAAGGTATTAACAACCTTCTAAAACATGCCTTGATGACGTAGCACGTGAAAACAGTTCACAGAAACATAAACGTACTTGTAGCATTTTACAAGCTCTCGTTATATAGATAGTTTTCTGAGTTATGTGAAGTTAGCTAGACATTCGATATTAAACATTTAAAAGATAAATGGCGTGCACGACATTAGACATTCGAAAATGAATGATTAATTTTTGAATGTCCAATGTCGTATTACCACGACATTTATTTTTTGAATGTCCAATGTCCAACGTCGTGCCACCATTAATGTCCAAAATAACATGCTAAATAACCCACTTAATGCAATCGGGATTTTAGAGACTGAATGAATTTCATTTTTGCGCACAGATGTAAGATACTTGCCCAGGGATAGCAATATTAGATAAACATATAAAGAGCTGATTTTTCAGCCTTTTCTACCCTGTGCGTAGGGGTGATTTAGGCGTTCGTTTTTATCGGAAGATTTCTAAATGAATAATTCGCAATACGTCGGACGATCCAATAGCGTAAACACTAAAACTATCATTCAACGTGTCGTGTTAAATGGCTCGCAACAGGACACAAAAAAAGGAATAAATCGTCTCACCAGACACTAAAGTTCTAAACCTCTGCCTTCAATTGCAATAAAGTGGCAATTACCTCTTCTGTTACCTCACTATAATTATCGGTGTGTATTTAATAATGCAGCGATTTCCGGTCTGTAATATTTGAAATTTCATTTGTCTTTTAAGATTTATTTCCAGTTGTAAATTGGAAACAAAATGCAAGACTCATCCTAAAATGCGCCATTATTAAAGTATTCAATGCGCTTGTTCGAAACAAGAGCGCCGCAGAGCAAAAGCTGTTGCTGTCGTTGTTTATGTTGTTGTTCTTCTTTTTGGTTGACAAAGGAGCATAGCTCGACAATAATTAAATTAAAGACAGAGCTATTCGCCTTGCTTTACATGTGTTTATTGTCTCTGACAAGATGTATTACAAGTTTTACGGTCAAGGTCAAGGTTTTTGCGTTATACGTCAAAGTTCAGCGCCTTGCAATATATGAGCATTTTGTCACTGGCAAAATGTGCAACATTTTCATTCGAATATCTCGAATGAGGTTTGAGTTATGACCAATGTCAAAACAAATTACAAGACCCCACTGCCGACGACGAATCAAGGCTATGACGATACCTCGACTTTTTTCTTTGAAAACAGACGAGCTAAAAATCCTTTATATGTCTTTATATCCTAGTATTTGATGTAATCAGCTCAGTCCTTTTTTGCGGACTAATTCCAGTCCTTTATTGAGTTACACCGCTTCAAATCTCTTCAAATCCTCTCAACCAATCGGTACATTAAAACTCGAATGTTTTTGTCAGGAAAAATGTATCTCCTCAAACAACCCACTGAAGTCTACTCCAAGTTAGGTACCTGGTCGTATTGTCGGATTCGTTATTACATTATTCTTTATTGCATTGAACAGTGAACATTTACCATGTTTTTGTAACAGATTTACGTAATTGTTTTCATACCCATGAAATACTTTAAATCCATATATATACCATTTCTATACATGTCTGAGGTTATAATCAACTATAAATAGTATTAACATCTTTCTGTAAAATAAGGGAGACACAGTTTATCATAAATAAGAAGCTGCTGTCTCCGAGAGTTCAAACAAATATCACAACATCAATATCGCAGCCAGAAAATAAAGTAAAAGTAAAACTTTAGTATTTTAATGCATTATGAGACCTTTTGAAAGTAATTTTTCATAAAATAAGCCATTTAGTATTTTCACATTTTTCTATGAAATGATTTGAAAGCAAAATATTGCTGCCAAAATAAAGGTTAAACTTTCTACGTCAGGAAAATATTGAAATGTACTGTAATTCATCTTGACAGTCCATATGAAATAAACACTTCAATTTAAAGGAATAGGGCAATTAAGTGAGGCAATATCTGAACAAGATTGTTCAAGCATTATAGATATCATATCAGTAAGTATTGTTTGCCTGACACTAATATTAATTACTAATGCTTATTATGAAGCACTATTGCAGCATTGAAATAAGATCGAACCCAGTTGACTCGAACTCGCTTGGCTCGAGCTCCTTTTGGCAGGAACTAAATGCAAGCGTTCCCGCTTTGCTCGAATTTTCCGAGGCTCGAGGTATTTTCGCCAGTCCCTTGGAGTTCGAGCCAACAGGGTCCGACTGTAGGGTAAAATTGAAATGATGACATCATGCATGCAGTTTTTGTCGTTAATTAGCTATAAAAGGTAAGCCAATGGTAGAAAATAATGGCTCCTTGGCGCTTATCAATTTTAGAGCAATGCGGTTGAATATATTTTTTATTTACTTAAGGGAAGCCCGCAGCTAATTAAACCAGTATATATATATCATTGTAGGAAACAGAGACTGATGAAATGGTCTGGGGTATCAATAATGCAACGGGCGGGTTTTATGATGGTGGTCTGGTTTTTCAAAATTAAATTCCACTAGCTTATGTTCGAATCATCTAATTACTATTTGATACCATACACAGTGAGTCGTCCGTCTCATCAAAGACCCCGACAGCTAGACAATATATGTTAGACAAATTAGGTAGTAATAATGACCAAACATGTGTATGCCCTATTCTTCGTGACACAAAAAGGTTTGAATCAAGAGTTAATGAGACGAAGAGCTAGCAACAGGAAAATCTTTGACGTTATATGGGATAGTTATGTATTATGTTTCATTAAGGATGCGAAATCGTAAGGAATTGAGAAACAAACTCTTCGTAGAATTTCGTTATATTAATTGCTGTCATACATGCAAACCTTATAGCCTAAGAGTCGTTTTTCCTAACTCAGGCCTATATGAAAATGTATGTGTTCTTCTTCGTTACCCGAACTAAGCAAAATCCGTTAGTTTATACAGTTTTCCATTTAATTTCAATATTATATACACTGTAACACAAATCAAAGAAGATATAAAACCCAATGTTCTAAAACACTTATTTCGTAGGTGTTATATGGTTTCAACATGAAGATGTAACCCGAAAATTACTATTACTCCGCCTATAATGAGTGTGTCTACCTGTGTGCAAGATGGGCCTCGAGATCAACACGCGGCAGAACCTCATCGCAATGGTCAGTGTTGGGGCACACAATAAGCAGTTTGTCCAGCAGCCTAGAATATAGAAAACAATTCAATCTAAGCAGCGTCATGCGTACACAGATATGAGCAAACACCGTGTCTTTGCAGCTGTCAACATACTAAAGTATGAAAAAATGCCGTGTTTTGGTAGCGTTCAGCGTATTGATGTATAAAATGCGCCGTGTCCTTGCAGCAGTCCGCGTACTTAAATATGCAAATAATCGTGACATTGCAGCGTTCAGCATACTGCAATAAGTAAAATATCGAGTCTTCGCAGGCTTCAGCCTACTACAATAAAGAAAACACCGTGTTCCACCAGGATTTAGTGTATTAAAATGCAGAAAGAAAACAGAGAGTCCTCGCAGAGATGAGAGTATAGAAATATAAGAAAACACCGTCTCCTCTTTCAGAAAACACTATGACCTTGCGGCGGTTAGCGTTTTGAGATATAAGAAAACTCCGTGTCCTCGCAGCGTTCAGCGTACTGAAATATGCATAATATCGTGTCAATCCAACCTTTAGCATACAACAATATGAACACCAGCGTGTTCTCGCATTCGCCAGCCTACTATAATGAAGAAAGAACTGTGTCCCACCATCGGTTAGCTAACTAAAATTTAAGAAAACACCGTGTCCTCGCAGCGTTTAGCTAACCAAAATTTTAGAAAACACCGTTTTTTCGCAGCGGTAAGCTAACAAAATTTAAGAAAACACCGTGCCCTCGCAGCGGTTAGCGTATATAGATATAATAAAACACCATGTCCTACCAGCGGCTAGCGTACTTAAATATAAGGAACACCATGTCCTTGCAGCGGTCAGCGTGCTGAAATGTAAGAAAACACCATGTCATACCAGCGGTCAGCTTACTTAAATATAAGAAAAACACCATGTACTTGCAGCGGTCAGCGTGCTGAAATGTAAGAAAACACCGTGTCCTACCAGCAGCTAGCGTACTTAAATATAATAAAACACCATGTACTTGCAGCGTTCAGCGTGCTGAAATGTAAGAAAACACCATGTACTACCAGCGGTTAGCTTACTTAACTATAAGAAAACACCATGTCCTCGCAGCGGTTAGCGTGCTGAAATGTAAGAAAACGTCATGTCCTTGCAGCGGTCAGCGTATTGAAATAGAAGAAAACGCCGTGTTATCGGAGCGGTAAGCGTGCTGAAATTTTAGAAAACAACATGTCCTCGCAGCGGTAAGCGTTCTGAAATATAAGAAAACACCATGTCCTCGCAGCGGTAAGCGTATTAAAATAGAAGATAACACCGTCTTATCGGAGCGGTATGCGTGCTGAAGTATAAGAAAACACCATGTCCTCGCAGCGGTTCGCCTGCTGAAATGTAAGAAAACACCATGTCATCGCAGCGGTCAGCATGCTGAAATGTAAGAAAACACCGTGTCCTCGCAGCGGTAAGCGTACTAAAATAGAAGAAAATACCGTGTCCTCGCAGCGGTAAGCGTACTAAAATAGAAGAAAACACCGTGTTATCGGAGCGGTTATCGTACTGACTTATGAGAAAACACATAATCCTTACATTGTTCAGCGTACTGAAATATTCGAAAACACTATGTCAATACAGCGTTCAACCTACATAGATATTAGAAAAACCGTGCCCTTACAGCGTTCAGCGAAATAAAATAAAATTAAACAACGTCGATGCCATCTTATTCTCAATGATCATAAATAAATATATATCAAAACAAAGTAAACTCATAACAAAACATGATTGCCTCAGTTGTGGTTACAGCGCCATGCACGCACTGAAATAACATTATTATTATGTGAATCAAGTTATAACATGCCAAACTAAAGTATGTTGAATAAGGAACGTTCTAACATAATTGTTATCAATAACAATAGAAAAACAAACAACATTATGACAAGCGTACTTAAATTACAATGAATTCAGTCTCCCACAAAAATAGCATACTCTAGAAACGCAATAAGTAAAAGCCTTGATTTTGGTCTTACAAAATATGAGGCATTTGTCCCATTGCACAAAACTCCATAACTATCACACACAGTGGTCGCTTGTTATTTTTGTCATTTCTTATCCGCCACAGTCGAGACTCTTGCATAGACATGAAAAAAAAAACGGAAAGTCATCTGCATAGTTTGTTTCATTATTTGTATCCAAACACTCTAAAATTCTGTTTTTCTTGCTAAATTGTTATATACAGTGTTCAGTGTGTATGGTATTATTACCTACACTATTGAAGGAAACTTTTATTATTTCGACATTTTTTATGTATCCCATGTGACATAGTCTGCCAAAGTCATAGCCTCGTCATCAATGAAAATCATCAATAATAACTTGCATAGAATTTATCGCTGAAACTGAGCTACTGGCTATAATTCAAATATATTATATTTTCAACGATGTCATGGACTCATACTAATTAACATATCCTAGTTGCGCATTTATAGTGAGTTCACGAACAGTTATTAAAAAAATGGTATGCAGTGTTGAGTGCTGTCTTTCCAGAACTGTCAAGTGCTCACCTGGAGGGGCAGAGGACGAGGTCCTGCAGGCCGTCTTCCACTCTATCCATCCCGCCAAGCCACCGGCGCAAGACAGCAGCATGCAACACCAACCACCATCAAGAACAACTAAAAATACGCCTTTGAGATAGATACATGGAAAGCTATAATGACATTTACACTTTCCTGTTGTTTTTATTGTTCCCTTTCATTATCTTGATTCACCAGCGTAAGAACGTCTTTTGTTTTTTATGCATGCTGACTTAGTATTCTGTAACAATTTGGTTCCTGAATTTTCAAATATAGTTACTTAAATGTTTGTACGATACACATGATTTTAATATGATGGCACAAATTTCTGCTACATGACGCATCAAACATTCCACACTATTCTCCTTTTTATTTCATTTGAGCCGGATAAATATCACCACATTGACGTTAATGTTGAAATTAAAGGCTTTCCCCAGCAAGTCTTTATTTGTTAGCCAATATCGCCACCAGTATCATTATTAGAGGCTCTGTTGAACGGCTCTCATGTCCGATATCAGCATTTCCCACACGCAGAGAATGTCTTGGAAATGTCCTGCTTTAAAATAATCTTATTATGTGTAACATGCAAAAGCTTGGCTTCCTGTATCGTTAATGGGTATTCTGCATGTGGTTCTTTTACTTTTGTCTGTGACCCGAGTGAAACCATGTTTCGCATGTTATTTTTAATTGAATCAACACGAACTGGTTGTAAATGAAATTCCATGAAAAATGAAATGAAAATATTTATTACTGTCATGACCTAATAGCAGTTATTTTTGTGTGTTAAACACTTTCCTTCATTGATTTAAAACAAACAATGTCTTTATTGTTCTCTATCCGTGTTTGTTTGAGACACCTAAACACTATTATAAGTTTTGATTTAACAATGATGTGTACAATGCAACTTAATGGATTTATCAATACCGTGTAATAATAGATAACATTTATAGACCATAGCTAATCATAACATAAATTTGAACCCAAAATACAAACATCGTGCATCTGTGCCCGTAAATGTTTAATAATATATTTCCATAGGCATCTGAAATGTCAAACACTTCGCTTGTGAGCCGCATCTTACTAGTCAGAGATGTATTCGGAACCACAGATCAATTGATTATTACACTTAAAGCACATATAGCAGCGACATGTGATTCGTCTTGTCAATATTTATCAATGAAGAAACGTTTTATTAGCAAACAATACAGACAAGCGTTGATTGATCAGTCTTGATGATATTGCTGGAAGATTTCTTTCTTCAAATTATTTGTTCCCAGTTTTAGTACAATGATGCTTTTTATTATGAAACTCTATGATCACACAGTTTTAAACCTTTTAAAGCAGACTGTGTCTGAAGCTTTTGGTTTCTAACGATGACTGCATCGTATCTTTGAAAAGTATTTGCATTAATTAGGTTCTTTGAATTGTTTCCCTCCGTCTGCAGATAGAATTGGGATCTCTAATCATTGAAGTACTTGGGGTTTACCTTTTCGTTTTTTATTATTATTTGTTTTATTGATAAGTTTTCTCAAGTTAATGCATACTTTGATAAGATTTATCTTTTGCGTTTTATCTTTATTAAGAATTGTTGGGATAAGTATTTATGCACTGTGTTGTTTGTAGAGTGGAGTGCTGTTCTATGTTTCTTGTTTGTGAATTTGTGTTTTATGTCTTTGGCGTTGCCCATTGCCACTAAACCGGGTTTATGTTTAAACTTTTTGCTACTGATCATGTTTCTGTAGCTTTTTGCATATATATTGTTACCATGACTCAATTGTACAAACAATGAGATACGACAATAACAATGCAATAATGATATCATGTTTGTGCTATCGAGAAAAAAGCCAATACGCTTGTTTCCTTTTTATCCAGCTCCGACTAATGGCAAGATGTTGTTAAGGATGTCCATAATTACATTGTCCATCAATTGAGCCAGATTCTCATATTTTAAAAGTTTCCCTGCTTCTCTTCTTCTTCAGCTTTTTTCTTTGTTTTGTTACAATATTCAGATCGATGTGTTTTAATTTCAGATGAAATATTTCCATAAAACACTGTATTTAAAGGAAGCTGCAATTCTGTTTTGTTCTGATCAGATTGTTTTGAACGGATGATGAATCTAAACTTAAAACTGGAAGAACTCAAATTCCATCGCAAAATTAGAAAATCATGGGTAATTTAAAGTTTCATAATTGTTCATGAGTATTAATGAAGACGGAGTAGTTAGTCGCCAATTTTTTAAAATAATTATTTGGCGTTTGCAAGTTAAAGCTTATAGTTGTATTTTTTGTGAAAAAGGTATCATATAGTAGCATAGCAAAACAAGAAAGAAAATGTTGTTGTTATGAGAATTTATTTTTTTGCATAATTCGCGAGGTTTTGTCTCATTGCCACTTTAAATAACCGCTTTCTGCAAGCCATATTAAAATTCCAAAACCTCCGTCAAATCAAAATAAATTAAAAAAAAAAAAATGAAAACTAATCCAATTCCAATGAATTTGGTTAGATAATATTTTCATTTTAAAGACAATTTACGTTGCCAAATCGCTGAGAGTTGTCCTTACTATGATCTGCCTCTAGCCATTGTCATCATTATAAAGATCCGTGAGCACTCGACCGTCGCCTATCCATTTTATCTATTAACGTATCGTCTATTGGTTTAATTTTATAAACATTTATTTTTCATACCAGATGTGTACTTTTTGAATGTCAGCATTCTGGTCCATCTAAGTGGTAGGAATAAGGGAAAAGCATGATGAAAGCTTTCAAGGAGATAGATATTAGGGACGATATTGTGAAAAAGTACGCATATCAAGACAGCAAGAGGTGGAAAAAAGGATGTGGGGATACTAAATGCAGAAGATGAGAAAGGGTAAATTAAAATAATGAAGGAAAAGGGATATGAGTGGGTAATGATAAGGGCGATCGGATAAAATATGGAAGAAATGAGAAGGTAGTAAGGTAGTAAGGTAATGTGGAGGGAGTTTAGTTTCTTTATCCGTTATGAAATAGCAAAGTTTAGAACTAGAAAAACATCCAGATTTACAAGAGGAGACCTAGATTACACATATTAAGCTGGAAACTAAACGGAATATCTACGCACAGAGACAGTCATTGCTTTGCCTTGTAGACATTCGCATGTATTGAAATTTAACGGGCAACCGTTAGCTCTAATCATGCCAAATTGCTTCGCTTAAGTTGTCCATCGATCAAATAAGAATGAAAAATATAAT
Organism: Mya arenaria; assembly: GCF_026914265.1. NCBI lineage: Eukaryota > Metazoa > Mollusca > Bivalvia > Myida > Myidae > Mya > Mya arenaria. The sequence continues at coordinate 12,044,752 of NC_069125.1, read as the reverse complement.
TATTTCAGACTAATATGTCTGTCCAGTCGTGTTTTCTGATGATAGCAATTCATTACATGTGTCCAGACAGTTTAGAATATTTATCTGTTAAAATCTTTAATTAAACCATTAACAATTCCCATTCGAATGAAAATGTCGTTCCTACCTGGTATCAGCTGTATTGCCTAAAAGTGTATGGCCTCGGATGTTAAAATTTGTCGTTAAATTGTCTACATTTTGACAGAAATTACACGTTTTGCTGTTGACATGATATAATCCACAAGCCGCGAGCTATTGTACAAAACAAGTTCGAAATAACAAATAGTTGATTATATCTGGGATACATAAACAATGAGACGCAATAAATATCAATAATTTAGCCTGATGATAGGTAATTGTTGTGCTATTTTCTGCAAAAAAAAAAAACTCTAAAAATATAATATTCTGCGGACGTTCAGATATGTTCCGAGGTTTGCTAGAGTTTTTCAGTTTAAATTAAAAATTATAATATCATACATATGAGGTTCATCGGTAACACCAACCAATGAAAAAACAACAACAAAAATAACATTTGCTGGCAGATGCCTTTGTCCAACACTATTCTCTTTAAGGGGCAATTCTTACGTGTCCAGATATTCAAGAAGGGTGATGTATTTCATGCTCCAAATTGGTATACCGTTTATGACAATTCAGTTCCAGTAAATGCGGTTTGAATCAGTGCTGATGTCATCAGACCATCTTTTATTTTGTTAAATTAAAGATTATATTAAATATTTTGATAAAAATAAACGTAATATACCACCTACAATTGTATACGGTTGAAAAAGCAAAGTCAATATTATGGTGCTTAAAATGACGCATCACATGGCTAACAAATATAAGACCTTCAATGTTTGGAAATAAAGAGATATATTAGAAAACATTTAATAAAATAGAAGGGTGCCAATTCAATCTATGACATTGTGTATAACCACAAAAATATGTCCCATTAAACACAGGATATCACGAGTCAGTTAAGATCATTCTTGTCCGAAATACTTTTAGCGATCATCAGCATTTTCCTAAATTATCGACTGTGTTAAATGCAATTAAATAAACATAAAACAAAATATAACTAAGACATATATAATGAAGGTATTGACAAATTAAATGTACAAGGAATCATGATCTTAAGAAATATTACAACCAGCCCTATGAAGGAGGCAACAGACAGAGACAGACCGACTCATTACTCTTCCCTTTTATTAGTCTGGCGATATATAAGGAATATCAAAGTGATTGCCAATTCAAATAAGTAACAACCACTTCCAACCTCCATCTGGAAGGATATTCTTATTATACAGAGCCATTACTGCTGCGATGTCCCAACTCTAATACATTTTACTAGGCAAATTATCCGGCTTTTTTCACTCATAATTCAGCAATCGATGTCATGGACGTATTGATGTGTTGACACCAAGAGTGCATATGACCAGGATAAACTGTAATGGCTCTTATTTTCCCTCATCGAACATAGGTCTCAAATGAGACCAACTAGCAACTAAACTGTATTATCGGAGAAGCTTCAGATAATCTTATCACCAGCTCACTAAAAAAAATAAATCGCCGTGTCCGTTCAGTGGTTAGCCATATAAAGTACATACAACACTATGTCATAAATCATAAGAAAACAGTGTTTCATTCCAGCGGCCAGTGTATTTAAATAAACATACCCCGTGCCCTCGGAGCGGTCAGTGTAGTACTGAAATAAATAAAACACGTTCTGATTTTAGTTCTCAGCATATACCGTGCCCTCTGAGTGGTCAGTGTAGTACAGAAATAAAGAAAACACGTTATGATCTTAGTTCTAAGCACGGTTTTCGGTTACAAGTCATAATTGAAGACTTCTTGACTACGTCCGAATCAATGAGGTGGTCAAGTGGCACAAGTGTCTCCCTTAGCCAAGGAAGGCATGCGTTTGATCTTAACCAAGAGCACATAACCTCTTATAATGGATACTTGTCAGTACTGGTTTCTACCAGGGGACGGACTCAAGCATGATTTCTGAATATTTCCTAGCTTTCGTAACTATATTTATAAAGATAATTGAATGACATGCCACTATCAGTTACCACAATATTGAATTACAAACATATAAAAACGTAAACGGAACAAAAGTATTATTACATTAACTGTTCGTACAGCAAACATACAGTCTTTACATACTGCCTTAATATTTTATAATTTACAAGATGAATACAAAATATATAATGGCAAGCGTACATAATTACATCTGAATTTAGTCTCCCACATATAAGCAGTTACAAATAGTAGACACAAAAGGTAATAAACCTGGATTGTTCAACATTAATATGAAGTATCAGTCCACCAGGACAAAAGTCAATAAAAATCTGGAACAAACCGTGATAGCTTGTTTGGTTTGTCAATTCTCATTCGTCGAAATGCTTGCCTTTACCGTGCAGAAAAAAGAAGAATTTATTTAGGTCGCTGTTAAGGTTACCTTTTTCATTGAATAACAGGCAAATTATTCATAAACAAACTATTCAATTCCGCTGTTTGCACATGTATGGGCAGCGTTCAATATGTTATAGTATACGGCTTCGCGGTTTCTAGGACGGGACGAAAGTAAGATGGTTTGGGCAACGATGTAATGCAAAGCAAAGAAGCGTTTGCATTTATGATAATTGTTACTTTTAGTTAAAATGTAGTTTCATATGTGTCACTGAGAGAAACACTTATTCCTTTAAAATCCATATTTTGTAATTTTCAAAAAGAACATATCTAATGGTTTTGAAAATTAAAGACTGAACGACACGTAAATACATCAAAAAGGTTATTTCTGTTCATATCTCACATCCACTTAATCGCTAGATCTGAACCACCAGCTTAATTGAAGTAAAGTATGTGTTGCGTCGTCTTTAACTAGTACATACTCCACACTAAATTGCGCTGTTTTTAAATGTTCACGTATTAGTCAAAATAAAAGGAACGCAGGTTCCAAAATTAGAGTATGTAGTAGTGAGTGCTACTTTTCCGAAACTGTTGAGTGCTTACCTTGAGGGACAGAGGACGAGGTCCCGTGTACCGTTTTCCAACCTATTCATTACGCCAATCAGCCGACATAATGAAGCACCACCATACATTCAACATCACCATTACAAAAAACAACAAATTAAAACCTACAATAACTAATTTCAAGTATAACACAGGACCAGCAATTGGTCCATTTTCGGTCACCTCACTTTCATTATCGCTTTTAAACTTCCGTTGTTCCCGTTTATAAAACATAATTCGCCACCTTTATAACGCGTATTATTTTCATTTTGTATGCTTTGTTTGTTTTTTAATTACAATGTTGTATTTATTTTTCAAATATAGTTATTTAAATGTTCGTTTTCATTCAAATGTATCGTACCCATACGTGAGTTCCATCTAATTGCAAGAAGTTGTATACCGCCGCCTGTATCACGTTAGGTCCAGACCTGTTGAACAGCTCACAAGTCCGATATTAACAGCGTATACTCGCATTAAATTACTGGGAATTTTCCTGCTTTGTTGTGATCCTATTTTGATTTGACTATCATTATTGGACATTTGTCATTCTTTTGCCTAGGTCTCGGACCTGATTTGAACTATGGTACTTCAACTCGAATTCCAACTTCCATAGAAGAATGGGATGGAATGGAATTCTATATACACTTACTGTGATTTGTTATTATAATAGTAAGTCACCATAGGAGTTAGTTAAGAGAGAAACATGAACTTTTCTTATGAAATTTAGAGCATATTTTAATAGATACATTGTATATAAGAGTTTACAACTCGAGTTTGTTTAAGAAACCAACATGGTCAAGAATTGTGCTTTAACAATGTTGTTTTAAATTAAACCCCAATTTAACCTAATGGATGTATCAATATCGATTTTCACGATGATATCTGTATATAACATGGTTAAAAGTGGCTTAAAATGGTTCAGATAATAAAAAAACACATCATATATAACCATCCGTGCTTTGCGAATGTTCCATGATACATTCCATAGGCAGAAAAAGCGCCCAATACTTCGCACGTGAGCAGTAAATAACCAATATCAGACTAGTCCTTAATAAGCAACCAAATGACTGTTATCCTTAAAGCATTTACAATTTATTGACATGATTCGTCTCGTCAATATTTATCAGGGAAGAAACGTTTTATAAGCAAACGATGCTGATTAATTTATCGCGAGTTTATGTCAACACTGGTATACGAGTTTTAAAAAACTGAAGTAGGCAAACTTTCCAACAGCCATGGTTTGCTCTGTGATGTCACCGTGTTGAATCTGATTTCCAGTATAGAGTATAGCACTCTTAAAACAATGTCCGGATCATGGGAGAGCTTGATTAAGTGCAATCCTGCCAATTAACATCCGACTTTAATGGAAGGTTGTATGAAGCAATTCCCATCAATACAGTGCATGTACGAATCGATCCATAAATTTATTTCAGTATGATATGCCAATTGCCACACCAAGAATATAAATATTGAGCACATAAGGTCGTCTTTTCATACAATGCTCTCTGTTTATTATGTCACAACTATATAATATGTCATAGTTGTTGTTGTTAATGTCGTTGTTGTTGTTTTTGTTGATTTTGCGGTTGTTGTTGTTGTTTCTGCATTTGAAAACCCAAGTTAAACAAACACACACACACAAATGAATTAATGCTGGCAGATTTTTTTCTCTAATATTGTTCACTTACATGGGCATTTATAACGCGCCCCGACAATTAAGAAATTTAGTGTGTTTTATTGCAAATACTCCGGTTTTGGAGTGAAGGTGCCATTTACGCGTTCAGGCAATAAAAGAGAAGGATGTACTTTTTGTCAAAAATTATCAATACGTCTTGGGCAAGAACAGTTCTTAGTGCTAATAGCCCTGCCGAATATTACTAAATCATCTTACAGTAACATTAAGTTGATGAAATAATAGCAAATCATGTCATCTTCAAGTTCAATGGTCGAAATGAATTGGAAATATCATTGTACTGATAAGGACGTATCACACAGGCGCCACGTGTTAGTTCACTAACGATAAAAATGACAAAATCGAAGTATGTATGCTTGACTAAAGTGTTAAAACCATCTTTGTACACAAAAGGAAATTATGATTCACAAAACATCTTATACGAAAATCTTATACGTAACTATGATCTAAAAAAGGAACACTAAAAACTGGATGACCGTCAAAGAGACAGTCAGATTCATAAATAATCAAGTGATTGCAAATTCCAATAAATGGTATTCGGAAAGAACTTCCATTTGGAAGGATTTATTTAGCAGCGCCATTGTACTACGATTTTACAACTCTTGTAGCGATATTTGTACAAGGCAAATTGTTCGTCTTTTCACCACATAGATCAGAAGAATTGACGTAATGAACGTATAACCAGTTGATGAGTGGTCAGGAACAGTGCATTTCCCCTCGTCGTTCATATGTCGCGTGTGATGAAAGGATGAAGGTCGGTCTCGCTTCCAACACTCACTATCACCTTAAACGCATCTTATAAAATTAACATCAGCTCACTGAAAAACAAGGAAATACCGTGTCCTACCTGCGGTAAGCGTAATTAAATATACAAAACACTGTATCCTCGCAGTGGTCAGCGTGTTGAAATATTATAACCAGCGGGTCCTTGCAGCGATCAGCGAACAGAATTATCAGAAGACAGGATATCGGCGCATCGGTCAGTGTACTTAAAAGTGTAGAAACGCCGTATTTTCGAGTGGCCAGCGTTTTGAATATTAGAGAAGACCTGCTAGCGGGCCATAGTTTGTTGAAATACAAAACACCGTGCCTTCACACCGACCATCGTACTAGAATAAAGTAAATACCATGTATTTCTAGTGCTCAGCACTTTTGGCAAATACAAGACATAAAAAAAGAAATATTATGCGATCTGTCACGAGCTGTCATTTAAATTCAAGATTTTATTAAACGAGTTCATGAAACTTGTTACTAAGCGAGCATCTTGCGAGCGTGCTAACAACTTTCATTTCAAGTTATTCGCTGCCGCGTTCTACAATGAATTTGAGTTTTCGAAGTGTACATTGAGTTTCACAACATGCAGATGATTACGGCGAAGACTCTGTACTGCATGGATGTTGATGTTGAAAACAATCCACCAAGAATGTTTCAGAGAACATGATGTTCTAGCTGTCATGGGATGTGTAAGGAGAAGCAAGTGCTGCGGAATTTGTAAACGTTTGTGATAACCTACAGCTGAATAAACTGGCAAGCATATGGCATTGATTGCATATTGCCTGTGTTTGTCAAGATGGAGATGTTTGAAATGATTTTGTGTTGTTTGTCACAAATGTGGCTGTAATTTTGACTGACTGGATATTTAATGTGACAAGGAATCTGCATTATCTGGTTAGCGGAACATCGTTATCAGAAAATCTTTGAACAAGATGCTTACTGGCATTAATATTCGTTAGCCATTTCTCTCTCGGAAATCCAACAGCTCATTATTGAGGTAAGTATTTGTTGGCGTTTAAACCATTTTGTTTACAAACAATGCGGAGGGATTCCTTTATCACGTGTGATTAGTCTAGCCAATATAAATGTCTGATATGTTATCTTACACATGTGTGAGATAATGGGTATATTTCACGGAAAACAAGGGTAAACATGTGATAAATGCTTATAAGACTCGCTGTCTTTGTCTAAAAATTAAGGTGATCAAATGGTACATGTGTCAAGATCTCGGTCAATAAGTCATTGGCTTGATCCATTCCTGGAGCCCATGATCTGTAAAATTGGTCACTTTTTAATACTGGCTTCTCCATGGGGGGCGGACTTAACCTTGATCCCTTAATCTATCCGAGTTTTCGTAGCGATAGTTCTAAAGAAAATTGATATGTCATACTCAGCCACTAGTATATAGAAGATCAAACATTCAGACATTATCGTAGAGTGAAACCAAAGCATTATGACATTAATTGTGTGTTCAACGTAGTCAACTTACCTTTATTAGTTTGTGAATTTGGTTAAAACGTGGCAAGCGTAAGTATATTGGACAACATTCATTCACGCTTATTCCCTAATTTGTTTTTCAATCACAAAAGAAATACAAACCACACAATGACAATAGTGCTTGATCACACCAAAACGCAGTCTTCCACACTATACTGTTGCGAAAAGCAGATAAAAAAGTATTATCCCGTTTATTTTTCCCGTCAAATAATTGACCTAGGTTTCTCATCTGTCCCAGAAGTCGTGACACTTTAACAATTTTTTTTACATATGTTTCTATGAAGTTTACATTCCAATTGACCTTGATTTTAAAGCAAAACATGTATCCACCGACACAACGCAGCACCATACATCCAACAACACCATTTTAATACAAAAAAAAACAATCAAACTGATGCCCACTATAAACTAATTTCCAATTTGTGATTGTGACATGTACATTTTTACTTTTCCCCGTTCATGGTTTTAGTTTAATATCTGTGCTACAGCTCATTTTTAACCAGAATTATTTCCATTATGTATGCTCCGTTTGTACTTCGTTATAATTTAAGGGTGAGGAATCACGTGACTTTAACAGAGTTTTCACATGGGTCAATACTGGTCAAAACCGATCTTTACAAGAAAAGTAAGTGACGTTACTTTCTAAAATACTTTTCTTGACAGAAAAAATATGAACATATTTATAATGCTATAAATGCTATTTTCTGTTTCTACACGTTTGAAATGCTTAAGATTGGCTTGAATTTTAATGATGCAATAGTCTCATATTTGTTCAATTAAAGTCGGATAAAATTCCCCGCACTGACAGTAAATGGTGATATTAAAGGCGCGGTTTTACAAAGCAAGTCTTTATTGCCGCCAGCATCACATTAGAGGGTCTGTTTAACGGCTCTCGTGTCCTAAATCAACAGTCCTCCCACGCATAGGATGTCCTGAATTGCCTGTTTTGACATACTTTGCCTTACTGTGTGTCATATGTCTTTGCTTCTACTATTATACAAGGGCATTATCCATTTTACTTCGATATTGATCTGCTGCTTCATTATCAAACGTTTCACATGATATTTAGAACGAATGCCAACATATTTGCTATATCTATATTGCATACAATAAAACCTTATGAATTTTCAAAATCTTTATCATCAATGACACATTTCCATAGGCATACGAGTATGTCAAAGAGAATAGCATTTTCAGTTTAATGTACCTTGTTCCAGTGGTGTCATAAACTCGAGGTTGATCTATCAACGCTTGTCTATACTGTTTGCTAATAAAACGTGTGATCAGTAAACAATCATGGAGACTCACTCTTGCTGCTGTAAATGGTTAGGTTCGGCGAACGTGCGAACCACAGAATTGATTTGTTGTCAATCAACACATCCGAAGGAAGCTCGAAGGGAGTAGGAGCAGGCGTAAGAAAGATGAGTTCATATGGTGGGCATAGTGGGTCGGATTGATAACATTCACTTGTCCAACAGTAAATACGTTAAATAATTCCAATTGTGTCTTTGAGAAAAAATATGTGCCCGGCATGTATAAATATATTTATTGATACATTATTGAATCTGTAAATATTATCTTTGAGTTTCACAAAACATAAGGTGATCTGCTTTATAATGATCACATTGTTAGGAATAAGTTTTGATTCACCTATCAATTAGGGGTGTTTGCCATTTGGATTTTTTTCTCAGGGTCTAGGAGCCTCATTCAAACTATTATTAATAAACTCAAACCCGAAACACCATTTAAATTATTCGCAAGTAATCAGAATAATATTTAACACAACGTATAGTGTAAGTAGTATCTTAAAATGTTACATTTGTTTTCAATATTTTCCCGTTTAGACAGTTAAAAACTAGAAAGTTCAGTCTCCAAACAAGAATGAATACCCTGCACACGGTAGAGGTCTTACAGTTTCTTAACAACTTATGAGGTAAGAAACATTTAGTACTGCAATTTACAGCGCTGTGATATCCTGCTGTCGCACAGTGTGTATTGCATTGATTCCCATATATATAAATATCATGTTTCACCTTTCACAACCAAAGTAGTATGATCGAGTGCCGTGCCATCCGATTTAAGCAAATTACTATGTAGAAAGCTTGTTAAAACATTTTCTTATGTTAATATCAGCGTGCAATCGTTACAGCTCGAGCTTCGCCGGCAAGGTCGGGGATTCATATTGGAAGTTTTGGGCATTTCTTCGGATAATAGCCGAGATTGTTCCGAATATAGCAGCATGATGCTATATTTTTTTTTTAGTTTAGATAAAGTCTCATGATGCATAAATTATATGATGTCAATCAGTAAAATATAAAACAAATAAAAATACATCACAAACGAAATAGGTCGTGAAGATTATTTCTTGTCCTATATTGATCTGTTTCGGTGAATTTATAGTGCGTGCCTGTAAATGTGTTAATGCCTGTTTTCAACAATGGCAGCTCCAGTAAGAGGCGGTTTACGCCAATGTTAATGTCTTTTTGTTCAAATAATGGATAGAACGTTGTCTTCATTTTAGGGCTTAAACGCAGTCAATATCAAGGTGTTCAAAAACGTTTCAAATTGATTAAATCAAGAACGTTTATCTGGACTTAACGTACAAGCGAGGTGATACATCAAAGACAATCAAGAAGTGTTTGCTATGATAAAAATAACAGCAATATGCTTCCCTCTACTATTAGCCAACTGTGCCTAATGACCTTTATCTTGTTTTTTAGTAAGGCAATAATAACATTGTCCCTAAAATCAGCCATATTTCCATACATCTTAACGGTTCGTAAATATACTCCATCTTTATGACTTTTTGCACGTATTTCTTCTTACAATTACTAATATAAATACAAAGACACTAACAGGGACAAGTCCAGTAGTAAAACAATCAAGTAAAACCTTGTTAAGTGGCACAATGATGGAGCAGCTCAAACGACACTGAACGGAAGACACAAACCTTCAAACACCACAAACAGACCACATAGCTCTATCAATATATGGCGGAATAACCGCATTGGAACGGACAGGTTAACTGGGGTGCTAACTATTTAATAACCTCTCACTTGTTCAAACATTTATCAGTAATTACAAATTGTTAAAGATAAGCCTTATCGGAGCAAACAATACGTTTCAACCATTCCTTTGACATAATTTTACATAACAAATTCTCCGTCGTTTTTACCTCTACATTTCAAAAGTCAGAATATTTGACTTATTTGGGGTAATATCAGTTAACAGCTTTCTGAAACAGTGCACCTTACAAGGTTAAACAGTAATATGGCTTACATTTTTCCATCAGCGGAAGACATATTTTTGAGGGATGGGAAGTGTTCTCGATACCAACGATCAGAAAAAAACAAATGAATAATTAACACAGAACATCTCAAATTTATACCATAAAGCAATATTCAGATAAATGTAGACTGCATTGTCGTATGTTGTGTTTTGTATAATAATTATGATAAAGATGTTGATAGGTTTTTAACTCAGAAACAAATATTTGCACAAATTTGTGTTCAAATTGCAATGAAATGCAAAAAACAAAACAAAAAAGAAACAAACAGGTACAAGCCCAGTAGTTGAAAATTATAAAAGAGACCTGTTTAGGGGCACAAGGCAAGGATCAAACCACAAAGAGTTAAGCCAGAAATACAAAAACACCACATGCATTGCACATAGCAACTAATATAATTTAGTTAGAATCCTTATTTTTAACATATCATACAAGGAATTCATTTAGTAGCAATGATAAAAGAATTAACATCATTGGTCTTGCAGAAAACAAGCAAGGATCCCTTTTTAGCTCATATAATACAATTAAAATTTCACGATTAAAAAAACAAATAACCAAACTGTTAACGAGAATCCAGATTATAGAAACTCATTTCTGGGAGTAAAGATACTCAACGGTTGACTAAGAATTTCACTTGAAATACCACATGGATAGATGTATTATTTAATATAATATTTAGTTGGATAACTGTTGGGTCACAGCCTTAAAAATGTCAGTGAAACATGCGTTCACTTGTTTATGAGTACTGAATCTCACTCTATTCCCAACATTTATAAATATTAGCAAAATAAAACATACAAGAACGTATCAGAACGAGCATCAATTGGAAGACAATCAAGTATTGAAGTGAATAGTGGTTTAGCTTTAACGTTCCTGGCATATGGTACGGAAACGTCCGTGGTCTATGGTACGGCCAGATCCACCTTCATGTACGCACATAGACAGCCTATCTACTACATTGTTTGTAAACATGGCCCAGACGTAGTGCGATGACGTCCCTTGCGTACCTGTCATCACTACCATGTGCAGAACTGCGCAGCTAACATAAACTAATAAACAATATAAGCCGGAGCAACATTTTATTATTTTATTAACCATGATGTAAACTGAACACTACATCTGTACATCTGAGTACAAATATGTGATCGTAAAAAACAAGTAGTCAACACATTATGTTCAATTCGGGAAAACAGTTTCATAATTAACATTTATATCAGTCTACTCTCAACTGGAAATTATACATGTACGCGTGTTAAAGGTTTTTTGCATGGTTTTCCTGAATGCGCATTATGTAATGAGGGCATTTTGTGGCTGTCAGTTAGTATTAAAGTACGCTCGAGAAAACTATCTAGCAGACGACCTAAATGTTCAATATTCTCTCTCTTTCCTTGAGTAGAACTTGAACAACCCTTTCTTCGCTCTAATATCCGAATCCAGAAACCATCCGGTTTTATTGACTATTTGTTTTACTGGCAACTTTCAGCTACAATACAGTCACATTTCCTCACGTATGATGTGTCAACCGGTCCAAAAAATACATATATGAACGTTTATTTTTTAGACATATTCCTTTGACCAGCGTTGTAGTTTTACTTTCGGTTTAATTTCAAAACATTGTTGCAATTCAACAGCTTTCAGCGTCACTTGTCACCGTACTTGTATTGACGTGATGAACTAATATGACTTGAAATCGTAAAATTTTGAAATCGTTCATTTACTATCGTAAATGCATGAATGTGAACTCTTGGAGTTATGAATAAGTGAACTCATTAATTCATGTAATTGAAATAGCAATCTCGTAATTTTGTGAATAACGTGAATTCGTGTAAAACTGATGTTGAAATCGTGAAATCTTAAAATCGAAAATTCAAGTCAGAGTATGACCTTTTAGGGTTTCTTAACCTTTAGCCTGTAACTCATGATTTTGACGTTGATATTGAGGATGGCAATACAAACATGCATTGTCTTTGAAGTACATAGTTCTTTGAATAATTTAGAGCGGTATCCCTTAAACAATTTTTAATCCTGTTACACTCTTGTTTTTGACATGTTTTATGATTCGAGCATGCCTCAGGAACATAGTTCGACCGTATCGCTAACCCATTAGTTAATATTTTTACCGTTTAAATTGTTCATAGAAACTGTTTAATTGCATTTGAGTTTTAAATATCAAAATTAATTTAAAACAGATCTTTTAGCAATTTCCAGTAATATATAAATACGTTTTCATATGAAGAGATGAAGGTTAGACATACTTGAGGCACTGAACGCACTTTACAGATCAAATAAAGCATCCCAATTTATTAATGTCGCGAATGGGAACTAGCTAATATTCTTTATCTTTACAGGCACTCCCAGCAGATTAACTGATTATGGAAATATCCACACCATACCGACATGTTTCTCTCAGGGGACTGCTCACAATTGGTCTTAAACGTTAACAGCTTTGGAGAACAATTACAGATATGCGTATGTATATATCGTAAGCTTCAACTGTTTGGCTAAAGGAGACCTTTATTGTTTATTACAAGCAAAATCAATGCCATTACCCCATGTTTGGCACAACCTTTCGGCCCAGTCAGAGCTATGCCATTACTCATAGTTCTATTTCGCGGAACATGAGAAGTTGCCAAATTAATAACCCTAGTTGAACTATGTGAATGTGGTAGATTACCAACGTTTACAATTTATGTCTCAAAATGTGTAAAATATTAGTACAAAGTATTACATATGCCTGAAAATAGAATCCCTAGAAATTATTTATTATGATAAAAAATCTGGATAGTTTATGTAGGCGTACTTGGGCAACTAATATCAAAGAAATATTAATATTGTTTAGATATGGCTTTAGGTATGCTTGGATTGCCAAGGATATTGGAGATATAAATATATTTATGTATCATTTTAAAACTAGAATTGCTGATTGTTGTAGACAAACATGGCTTGATGATGTGAATAATTCCTCACGTTGTGATACTTATTATTGCTTTAGGTCTTTATTGAATGTTGCAAGATACCTTAATATCAGTTTACCGTTTCCTGTATGAAAATCATTGGCTAGATTTAGAATCTCTTGTCATAAACTCCATATTGAATGAAATTGGTCGTTTTTTAGTATTGATAGAAATATGATCGCTTCTGTATTTATTGATTATTGGACAAAGACATACTTGTTACTGAATATGAATATCATGTATTTTTAAGTATTGAAGACTTAATGACATCCGGGAAAATGTGTATCTTGGTATCGTGGAAATACTGACATTGTTCTATCATCTGATGGCATTGGAAAATGTTACTCATATTAAATCCACTGCTCTTTACGTTCAAAAATTCATGTTAGCTATAAATAACAGGTAACTTTGTTAACCAAGAGACACAACTCTTATTTAATTGCATATATGTATTTTGTTACATTTGATTTGCATTGTAACAAGCATTATGGGCTGGAGGCCTTTTAATGAAAAAACTTTCGTTCGTTAAAAGTTGATATTTCCAGTACAATACACATAACAGGTCATCAGGTCGGGGATTCTGACACAGTTGGTGAAGTAAACCAGGGGTATTATTATAAAATTGTGTCGTGTAGATGCCTGCCTGTCTAACTGTCTATGTCACAAATCTTGTCAAGAATACTTTAACACAACTTATTAATGGGTATATAACAAACAAGAAAAGAATGTTTAAAGGTGAAATATTACGACAGAATACATAGTTCTGCTATAACAACTGTCTTGGGATTGAAAGGCCGAATGCAAGATAACTCTTTGCGTAGACTAATTTGGGTATGCATTTATTCATATGTCCGTTCCATATCATTTGAAGCATTTTAATGAAACGTTGGTCGCAATAGCCTCAATATGGCGACCCACATATGGCAAGGACAGAGATTCATAAGACTCAGAGAGAGTCAGACCAATAAAAAATCCTCTTTTATATTTCTTGGGATACCAAACAAAAATCATAGTAAATAAGATTAAGGAAGTCGGGATCTGACAGAATTTACTTATTTCACAGATCATTTTTTCAGACCGTCTAATGGTTTATTTACATAGCAAATCGTTCGTCTCGTTTACCCGCATTTCATGGGCAAAAGATTTTGAGGATTATTTTGTGGAACATTACACTTAACAACCTGGAAACATAAGCAGAAAAGTCGACTTAATGGCCGTGTCACCAGTTGATCAATTTTCAGGAACAATGCATCTTACAAGGTCAGACTGTAAAAACTCTGATATGTACTCGTCGTGAAGCGCGACGAGCAACAATAAATATTACCCTATTATCACAGAAGCATCTTAAAGCTATACCATCCGCGTACTAAAATTAAAAATAACCTTGTGTCCTGGCAGCATATGACAATTTATTGAACTATGAGAAACCACCGTATCATTGCAGCGTTCGACGTACTGGAATACGAGAAAATTACGTAGCCGACCAGCGTCCTTAAATTTGGAAAACGCAGTGTCCGTGCAGTCGTCAGCGTACTGAAATATGTCAACACAGCTATCCGAGCTATACCACAGTATGCGTACAGTTAACATTATTATATTGTAAATGAAACTTAAACATGTCAAACTTGAGCATGTAGGATAAAAAACATTCGTACATAACGCCTAAATTGTTTATCAATTAAAAGAGAAAAACAAACCATTTAAGGGCGAGTGTACTTGATTACAACTGAGCTTCAGACTTCCACATAAACAGCAGCTTAAGACACAAATTGTAATAACACGGGAGCTTTATCTCAGAAACTATTAGACATTTGTTGCTCCGGACAAATAATCTGACACAAACAGATGGCTATGATTCGAGACTCTTGCATACATCGTGGAGAGAAACAACATAGGACTAGCATTAATAACTGTAAAGGTACAGTCCTCTACAGTTATTGGAGATAAAATGGAAAACTCCTTTTACAATCCAAATAGCCCAAACATTTATGCAAAGCATGTTGAGAGGAGAAGGGATAAGGCCTAATGAAAACTGAATGAGAGACACACAACATCCCAAAACATCAACATATCTTTGTCAATATAATTATTTAATGATATATTCTTAAAAAGGCACATTTTTTTCAAACCTTGTCTTACGATTTCCATTTTTACCCTTGAAACCAATATGAAACGTCTGATTCAGCGACCAATTGATTAAAACACTTAAATCATCTACAGAAGCGACAAAATACGTTTTCTGATGTATCATAGCAGTAACGTAAAATCAGCAAGCGCTGATGATCAGTCTTCGTTTCATGACACCAATGGTACGATGTATATACAACTGGTGTACTGCAATGGGCTGCTTTGAGGTATCCTGCAGTGGCATTGATTCACATTTTTGGTAACAATTACACTTTTAAAACAGATAGTAATATAAACGAGTACCGTGCCATTCAATTAAAGCAAACTACTATTTAGGAAGCTGGTTTTAAAAAAAATATATATTGTGCTAATAACAGCATACAATCGATAAACTCGATCAAGTCCGGCAAAATTGGGAGATTCATATTGGAGGTTCTTTTTCTTTGGATAAAAACAGAGAGTGTTCCGATTATAATAACATGATGCTATGAGGGTTTTTATTTCATTTTGAGGAAAAATTACCATTTGAAATTTTATTCTTCTTATAGTTTAACCTGACTTTTTTTCAGTCTCATAGTACCGAACTTTTGTGCTGTCATTCCGTAAAACGAAAAGAAAGTGTTTTGAAACATAACGAACTAAATTTGTCTTGCTGATTGTATTTTAATGCAGACCTTCAAGAAGAAAAATGCGTCCGTTTTCAGCAATTTTAGTTCGAGTAAAGGCGGCTGAAATGTTGATGGTACCAAACCTTCTTGTTCAAATATTGGAAAGAAATTCGTCCTCAATATACCCGTAATGGAGTTTCATGGATTAAGATAAACACTTTCTTGATTTGTTGTGCAAACAAAGCTTTTACAAAACAGTTGACCTTGACTTTGATTTACTGAACCCAGAATCAACTGATAAGGGGCAACTTTTAACTGAAGTTCCGTGGTCATAGGAAAGGGAATTGCTCACTCGTGGTATCCTATGAAGCATATACACACCACGGCCCAGAGACTCTTTAGTCTGTTATGGTCTATCCCCAATTGTTGGATAGATTCCACTGAAAAATGAGTGTAAAAAACTTGTATGTAATTCTGTTGATCATTGAAATCACACAAAATGCATTATTTTCTGCTGTAAAATGCCAATAATCTAGCTCAGAGTATGACGCATGGTGTTTATACAAGTACTTTTGTTCTGTAGTCGAATTTAAAGTATTAGGCAATTAAAATATTCGAAAAGATCGTTGATCATATAAACGTAGTTTCTTTTCGATCGGGTATTCCAAAACCTATCCGTTCGTGACCGCTAAACATAGAAACACTTTGGTATGGCCTTATTGTGCGGAAAAGACATGGTGTTCCAACGGCGTTTAAAGTAATGTGTTTTAACAACATTCTTCTAAAAATCGTTCTCTTGAATGAGTTCAGCTCTCTATCATATAAACATGTTGAAAATATATACGGTTACATGTATCACTTTTGGTCTATTGGCCTTTCCTGCCGTTTGTTCTGTGGTGATACGTTTATTTACAGGGGTGTCCCAGAATATCGTTGACACTATTACAAACAAAAACAGCGTAAAAATACAGCTTTAATGGCGATCCCAATTTTAGGGGTGTCCGAAAATATCGTAAACACTTTTACAAACAAACAACTTTAAACTATAAAATTATGATCACGATCAATTTATGAAAAAAAAGTAGTCCTGGTCTATTTAAATACTGTTTGAGTAAAAGCTATGTATTTCGAATATAATTACATACAATTGTTATGTTTATAAACAGGTATGACGGTGTTAAATACTGTTTATATATAGTATAATAAAAGTTGTAACCTACAATAAACATACATGTATAACATAAACATTTAAGTAGATGGCTGAGTACTGGTAAATTAACCTTGACATTATTTGTTTTCGAAATGAGCAATCATCTAATACTGTTTGATAACATGCATTTCATACAAGGTGAGATATACTACTCAAAATGTGCTATTGATCACCAAAGTCTACTTCTGGTATATTCCCATATAAACCTAAACTTTCGAGAGTAGACCCATCAACATGGATAATAGAAAAAGCAACGTCACAGAAAATTTTCAAAGAACTGCCGAACGGTTTAGAAATGAACTATTTCTTTATGATGCGTCGTTACTGAAATCATTTAAAACATACGTACCCTAACGACATGTTTGGACAAAACAGGTCACTTAAAGTGACACTCTTATTCAAAATCAAATCATACACATGTATAACAAACATAAATTTTGACTGATAAACCTTTAACTACTCACTAAATAATGCATTTATGGAAAATATATATTGCTGAAAACAAAATTGTAACCGCTTATATAATAGCAGAAATCGCAATACTATTAAATGATAAGTGAATGCTAAAAGATTTACTCTATTCTACTGTAGTCTCATAAGGTAGAAATATCGTGTTTTATGATCATTTCTTTCAAATTATACTCGGTATCCATCACCAGTACCATTGTTTTCGACATTCATTCGTACTTTTTGGAATATGAAAACAAAATTATTAATTGTGGTAAATCTTATTTGGGAGTAAGAGTGTATCTTTAAAACAATTTTCTTATTTGCGAAGAAAATCACATTGGACCGGTCGTTTTTAAATTGATAGTAGTTAACTTTCATAATACTGCTTTTCTCTGAAATATAACACTCTGAAAGTTTAATGGACACATATGTAAAATGTGGTATAAAATTATTGAGACAATTGGTCCATCTTTGCTTGTTTTACATCACATCTTTAGATATAAACAAAATTAGCAGTGGTGTCGTTAACAACGTTGTTTACTTAAAAAAAAGTTCTGAAAAACAGTCTAATTGATTTAACTGCATTAGAAAATATCATGGTTTATCACCTTCTACATATTTTCAGTAATCTAGGCAATCCTTAGAACATTTTAAGTAGTGTATATAGCATCTAAACACAGTTAATACAACAAAGAGACCTGCTTTATAGTGCTCGGAAGACAACCCCGGTACAATTCGGGAATGTAGCCGCCTACTCTTCAATGATTTTGTTAATTATTGCTTACAGAATTATTAGAAGTGAAACACCATATATTTTGTTTAAGTATTAAATCAAACTAGATATTAAAATATTACACGATCAGAAAACTAAAATATAGCCTAATATAACACGACGGTCTCTAGACGGAAGATGGCAAGGTTCCTTATAACACATGGTCCCCGATATTTCCATTGGTACAAAATGGCCGCTAGTTCCCGAAGCTTTAACAGAAGGCCCCAGTTAGTTCACAACTGTTCCATGTCACGGGCCTTTAAGACGGTGGTCTACTGAACGGAAAAGAAAGTCCCTAATATCACCCTACAGTCCCATATAGTTAAATTAAATTAAATCATGCATTGCTTCTCACACAGGGAACAACAAGGTACCCCATAAAACTCGGCGGCCGCTTATATCACACGACAATCCTTCGACAGGGCACTTTAAGGGCCCCAGTATTACTCAACGGTCTGTGATAACACACGACGGTCTTGAGACAGGGTAATACACGGGCCCTGATATTAGAGTTAAAGTCTGTGATGACACATGACTACTCCAGGCACGAGAAGGTCCCCGTAATACTCGGCGGTAAGACAGACAGGGCAAAACATGGTCCCAGGTATATCTCAACGGTCTATAATATCCCACAATGGTCCTCATACAGGTCACTACACAACTTTCGGTATAACTCTATCTGACATCACACGAGAGATCTCTTAAAGGGCAAAACATAATTCCTGGTATTTTTCCACGTTCTCTGATATCACACGACAGTCCTCAGACAGAACACTTCACGGTCCTCGGTATTTCTCGACGGTCTCTGATATAACACGACAGTCCTCAGACATGGCACTTCACGGTCCTCGGTATTACTCGACGGTCTCTGACATCACACGGCGGTCCTCAGACAGGGGACGTCACTTCCCCGGTATTACTCGACTTTCACTTATATCACACGACGGTCCCCAGAAAGGCCACTTCACTGTACCGGTTACTGATATAACAAGACGGACCTTATATCAAAGTCGTCGATATTATTATTCGACGCTCTCTTTAATCCCTTTGTCGCCATTAGACAATGCAAAACACGATGGTTCAATATATATTTCGACTATCCCAGGTTTCAAACGAATGTCCTCGGAGAGGGCATTAAATGTTCCCGGGTTTAACCTGGCTATTCTTGATATCACACGATCATAACCAGTCTAGAGGCGACAAGGTCCCGGATGTAGTATGATAATAACCAGCCCGGCGACGGCACTGTCGATAATATAACACGTTCTCCGATGTGATATGTAATCCTGTTTGTATCACGAAGATCCTGATGTTACACTACGGTTCCCGGCCAGGATACCACACGGAGGGAGACGGCGCCGGTTGCCTGTTTGAGGATGCGGACGGCCTTGCTGTGGGCGACGTGCTCCAGGCTGACGTCGTTCACACTCTTGATCTGATCCCCGCACCTAGACAGCAAAATATATGAAGACGGTGCCAAATCGCCCAACCATACCACCAACACCACCCAAATTATGGTATACGTCCCCAACTCTAACCCTAGAGGAGTGGGTTCGATCCCAAACGGGGAAACTCTTCCGTGACCTCTCAAGATGGACTCCGAAATCGAGCTAAGCATAAATTATTTTTTTTTGTTTATTTTAATGTTTGCGCTTGTTATATGTCTAGCTGCAAATATACAACACTTTTATTAAACTAGTATTAGTATTTAGATTATTGAATTTTAAATGATTGAAAACTGTAACAATTCCTTAAACCTGAGGTCAACCATTATCTTCCATACTTAAGTCTGCCATCGTTGAAGGCGGGTGTGTCGGCGACCAGGGACTTAATGTAGACGGTTAAAGGCCCCTGTGGACAGTCGGCTCCGCCAACCACTGAGAATCCCAGACTGCCTCCCGCCGAGCCCCGTAAGAGCGTCACCGTCCTCACCGTCTTGCAAGCACTGCCGCAAAACATAAAACGTGAACGTCAATTCAGCTTTACCCTGCATGACAATGTGCATTGTATACACGTGCAAAACAAGTAATGACAGTGGCAGATGTGAAGATTCGTCTGTTGTTTACTGACAAAATTTGTACCAAATTTCATTTGAATATCATGAACAGTTTTTTAGATACGGCCAAGTTGTTTTCGTAGTCAATACGTACAATTAATTGTGTAAAAATTTAAACAGACAATTGATTTTATGGGCTACTTTTCATATAATGATTTTTTAATTTGTTTATAAAAGAGAGATAAATTGATACTTGTTTACATTCGTTATCTTACTTTGGTAGTTGTTGCCAGAAAAGCCAGCTAGGTACGAAGTTCCCGGAGCCGATACAGGTCTCAGGGGCCTCGACAATTCTCAAGGTCACGACGTTTGAGCTCGTGTTGGCTTTGATCCGGGCCACGGCCTCCGGATGGGACAACCCCATCAGGCTGGCTCCGTTCACGGCCATCAACACATCGCCTCTCTGAACGTACGTAGTAGTAATCTTTATTGAAATGGACATTTTGAGAAATGCTGTTAATTGGCCAAATATCTACATACTGGGACCGATTCGATAAAGATCTTAATCGATTAAAGTCCGTACATTGAAATTATTTTAGTGTCAGATCTGCGGTTTTTTGTTACATATTTGTGTGAATTGAACTCTAACCAGTAATAAAGATCAACACGACGTTTGGGAAAATTAGATCAATGTCTTGCAATTTTTGACGTTCATATATATTTAAGATTATTGAAGTTATGACTAAATGTTTTTATTGAAACGACATCCTGAGTCGCACAAGTCAGACAATCAGTGAGTTAACTTGGCCGGTCAGCAATCTGCTTGTTTTCTTGGCTTATCATAAACTATGTTTACTGGTTATAGTTATGTGTTGGTGTACACATAGGTCTATTGTTTTCACTGTACCTGCACTTGTTCTGACTTTGCGAGGCATCCATGTGGGTTGATGTTGGTGACGTAGATGGGCGTATCCCCTCGGGGGCTGGCTGCCCCGCCCGCTATACTGATACCCAGCGATTCATGCAACTCCTGAAAACTAGCAATACACGACTAGTACTGGGAGAATGTATCGTGGCACGTTGACACGGAAGTTGATCACACAATGGACTAATCATATTTGTCACAAAAAATAAACATTGTGTCTTTTGCATCTCATATATTTGTACCAAATGAAATATTGAATCAGTTATAAATGTCAGCGCTTTTGTGCGTTCGTCCGTCTGAAGTTTGTCTGACTGCCTGTTACTCTGTGTACGTTCCACTGCCTGACTTTATTTCATACTATTTTGATATTGTTGTGTAATTTTCTTGAACGGGGAATATAAAGAAGGCTTATTTATTTCTTTTCTTTAATCTATTAAGGATGATTTCACAAAAGTCCCTGAAAGTTCATATTAACACTAACATGAAAAAATAAAATCATATTTACTTTCCTTTATCACTATCAATATATTAAGAAAGAAAATAAACGACAGCGCAAAAGAGCGAACGTCAATGCTGGTCTGTTTGTTCTGATTGGATTTCCGTCGAAGCAGTGAGAATAACTCATAAGCATAGTTTTAATCTAGAGTAACATAATTGTATCGCATCTGGCAAAATGTTAACCAAATTTTATTTAGATAACATAAACGGTTTTTGCAACGTCATTGACAGTGACGACAATATGACAATATCTTGACTTTTTTGGCAGATAAAATAGGCATTCTGATGTATTTTATCATTTAAACGTTACCTTGTGTATAGTTATGTGAATTTCCCTAGACTTCCGGCAGATGGGCCAGACGGCTGCAGCCATTTCGGCGTCGAGGCTCCCTAGGACGGCGGGCCGGCACCAGCCCAGATCTGGCGTCCGCGGGCGGCTTGTTCGCGATACCACGAACTGAACCCTATCAGGGCTTGCCTGAAACATTAATGTGCAAATGTGTCAATGCTCACAATGCGCACAGGTTATCGACATACTTGCAAGAATACCAAAACAATCTGATTGGAAGATACCACGCCAAGCAAAAAGAAAAGGAAAAATTGACTTGAAATTGTATGAAAATGTATAGAACTTTGGGTTGCTTAAAGTAAGCCAAACTGTTTATTGATAAGTAACTAATTTTCCAATAATTAAACTTGACCAATCAAATGACACAATCTAGCCAAAAGATAACCAATGTCCTACAGATTAGAGAGACATCGAACTTTTTAGTTTAATACAATTGATTACTGACTTTTAATTTTTAATTAAGCTAAAAGGTGTTTTTTTTACAATTTTCAAAACTATTAATTTATCTAGCACTAGGCTAAGTGAAATAACATATCGTAAAGGTGAACTCGTGACAAGGCCAACCCGTCATATTTGGGCTTAAAAGAGTTGTTACAATTTACTATTTTTTTGCCCATTCCCACCCAACAAGCGTAACCCGTGTGCGCCGGTTGCACGGCTGAGGATAACCCTCAAGTTTGTATTCAGCCTGATTTATTTTGTTAGAAACCGGCATTAGCCTAGTCATATATCCGGCCTACAACACGTACGCCGATTTTTAAAAAAAATGATGGTGACAACTAGTACTTGAATGATAGCCGCCGCGTGTTCCTGGCTGCTGAAGGCCACGTCCACGCCATTTATCTCCAAAACGCGGTCGTCAATCCGAAGCCCACCCTCCAACACTGCGAAACCATTTGGCACCTAAAAAAGTAACACTGCAAACAATTGGGACACTAGATCAAGAGTAACACTACTTAACCATTCGGCAACTAAATCAAGAGTAACACTGCTAAACCATCGGGCACCTTAAACAATAGTAACACTTCAAAACCATTCGCATCTATATCTAGAGTAACTCTGCTAAACCTTTGGCCAATTACATCAAGAGGTACACTGCTCAACCGTCGGGCTCCGTAAATAATAGTAGCACTGCTGAACTATTATAAGGATTTATACGAACACTATTTTAAGCGCTTTTTTTATTTAACCGTGAAATAATTATAACCGTGCAGTTTTTTAATGCCTTTTATGGATTTAACCGTGTAAAAGGTTTAAGCCATATTTTGGATTAACCGTGCAATAATTAAATTGGCTTATTCGATTTTAATGGTGCATTTTAACGTCTTAAACCGAGCAATATTTGAACGCCTTATCCGGATTTAACTTTGCAATATTTTAATGCTTTATCAGATTTAAGAATGCTATTGTTAAACGTCTTATTCGGAATTAACCATGCTAAATTATAACAGCTCTATTCGGATTTAACTGGGCATTTTTTACGCTTTATTCGGATTAAACCGATCAATATATTAAACGCCTTATCCGAATCTAATCGTACACTATTTTATACGCCTTATTCGGATTTAACCGTGCAATGATTTAAACGCCTTATATGGAAACAAAGTTATATTTAAGTGTCTGTAACAGAAAGATATTAAGGTGGGTACATAGTTTTTGATACCCTTACAAATTATGGTAAAGGGTTCAAAATAGCAAGTGTTTACGCCTACAATTCGGATACATAGTTATATTTTAGTGACTGTAACAGAAACATAATAAGGTGAGTACACAGTTATTGATACCCTTACAAATTATGGTAAAGAGTTCAAAATAGCAAGTGTTTACGCCTATGCATATACGCTATTTTTGAAGACAAACCACGAATCCAGTATTTTTTTATATTATAACATTAAAAAACTTACTTACTAAATTTAGAATATATAACCCGGGAGCATGTCTGAAAATAGAACATTTCACAGTTTAGAACAGAACATGGAAGAATAAACTTTACTATATTCATAAGGTTTAGAGGTGTAGCATTCAAGCGAACTTTATGTGTGGGCCCTGTTTTATAGACGATTTTAGTCCTGAATTAAAATTACCTCAGTTTCATATAGTCATTATTTTGCTACATTTTTAATTTAAGATGTTTTTTTGCTACGAATTAAACTATCCCACTAAAACCAAATACTTCATTATACTTATATTGTATTAATTTTCCGGAATGTCGATATCATAGAGTCAAATATTGATATAATAAGTGCGTTTAGATGCATTAATGGAAACAAATGGTCCACACACATGAGCGAGTAGTTTAATTCGTAGCAATAAAACATCTTAAATTAAAAATGTAGCAAAATAATGACTCTATGAAACTGAGGTAATTTTATTGCATGCATACATACGTACGTACGTATGTACGTACGTACGTACGTACGTACGTACATACGTACGTACATACGTACATACGTACCTACGTACCTACGTACATACATACATACATACATACATATTTTTCGTTCCACATACCTTTTCCCAACCAACTTTATTCCGAGATGTTTGCCTTTTATCTTTGTTAGGGATATTTTTAATATTTCTGAAAAGAAACAAATGTTTTTCAACTTTATTTATTCACAAGCCAATACGAGCTAAATGACTCCTGCAAGTTGACATAAACACAGGTATTTATAGCTACCTATTCTTAGTTGAAACGTAAACCATGGAACATAATATCCAGAAACGGACATTATGGAAAAATGTGTTTTGATGCTGATCTTGATCATGCAGCTTTAAATAGCCCGTCTTACCAAAACGCATTTATAATTCTTATCGCAAGGGCGTGATCAGAACCAATAGAAAATGTATTCTTTTGGATATCAAAGCCTTCTTTGGATCATTTCTAAGAGAATAAAGAAATAACCGGTTGAATAAGGGTTCCAGACCGCTTTTTTACCCTATTTCCTGGTACAAAAGTGGGTCGACATAAACGATAGCTAAGTTATTCATATCAGCAATAAACATTACATCTCAACATTTCAATGTGGACACATTCCGCTATGTTTATGGAATGTGTCTATCATGTTATATACCATTTATCACATTCATTTTATTCTATGAGACAGCGGAACCGACTAAATGACACTGAGGACCCGGCTGGAATACTGATTAGGACGGTTTCTTTTGCATTTCTTATAAACATATTTCTATTTTTCTTTATCTCTGAAATGAATTCCATTTCGAACCTCTAACTTGTAAAAGTATTTTAATTTAATAAAACAAATATTTCTATATAACTTCAAAAAAATGTCTAAAATACTTACATGTACGATAGCTTTTTCCATGGTTAAAAACAGGGAGTTTTTCTTTACTAATAATCTGAATTAACTAATGCGTACCTTCTTTCTCAATAGGTCTCTCATCGTCCGCCTCTCTGTACACAGTGAGAGTACAGACTTGCGAGTACTGACCGAGTATCGCCCTGGCCTGGTAGTGACTCGCCTGGCTTAGGTCATCTCCGTTCACCTGCAGGACAAACAGGGATTTAAATGATATATACAACCGGTAAATCCAAAAATGAAGTCAAACACGTAACTCAATGCGCGTTCCATGTTTTATGTGCGAAGACTGTTCGCACCAGTTTCAAGTTTCATATCCCTTAATAACACTGCAGAATCAGACCGAATTAATTTTTGGTCCCACAATCTAGTATCCTATTTCCACTATCCATCAGTATGCGTTTTTTTCTGTCCCGTTCATTAAGTGTTTTGCCTTTTCCAGCATCTTGCCGCTAACCTCAAAAAGTGTGCCCCTTTCAACTGATACTCTTTGTCTAATACCTTCAGTATTCCGAAATTCACTTCTAGTATGCCCTTTGCTTCCAGTAGTCTTCACTTTACTGCCAGTTTCTACCCTTAGCTCCGATTGTTGTCCCTTAGCTCCGATTTTTTTCCTTTAGTATTCTGTATCTGAGCTGCACAATTGTATGTGTGGTACATTTAGTAGTATGCCCTCTTCTTTCTGTATGCTGGTTTTTCACCTAGATTAGGTATGGCCTATACTATTATTCCAACAGCCAGATTTCTACCCCTAACCGCAAGTATTCTGTTCCTTAACTTCCTTTAATCTTACTCCGTACTTTCAATATCTTTCTCCTTTTTGGCCTTAAATTCAAGTATTTAGCACCTAAGTACAACCCGTGCCTTATTTCCAGAATTTTGTCCGGACTTCCAGTATTCTTCCCTTTAACTCAAGTATATTCAATATTCTGCGCAATTAATTCTGTACTCAAGTATTCTGCTCCTTTTCTCAAATACTATAGGCCTAACCTTCAAACTCTTGTCACTTTCCTCCAGTATTCAGCTTCTTCCAGGGAATTGTCCATACTCTCCGGTAAACTGCCCATTACCCCCAATACCCAGTATTCTGCCTTCTTACCAACGGTATTCTACCATACTACATCCAGTATTTTGCCTTTTTTGCCTCCGATATTATGTCCGTTTCCTCGAGCACTATGTCCATGACATCCGATATTCTGCCTACCCCCTTCAATATCCAGATATGTGTCCCTTACCTCCAATATTTGGTCACCCGGTTGTAGTCTTCCGTCTCTGGACACTGCACCGTCTGGGAACACTTCCTGCACAACCACACACACCAGCGGAGTGTCACACCCTCCTACTATTGAGATCCCAAGATCAATCTGATCTCGCTCAATCTCTATAGTTGTAACTTCTCCCTTCATCACGGGATTTTTGCCTGAAAGCATTGACATACAATCTAACCACTCGTACATATTGTCGAAAAGGAGATGAATAACAGATCTAGACATTCCAGTTCTTATACATTAAGATTCATACCAACTTATTCCAATTTGCCCATTTTTTTTCGTTTTTTTTTCGATGTGTACATATTTATGCATTAAAACGCATGTGACATAACACCAATTGAAAGCGTTGAAGGCGTCAAAAGACTGTGTGCGTGACAAGCGTGATTTTACTTTCTTATAGATGTGTGTACAGGCAATAAAACTTGAATCAAAATAATACTTTAAGTGGCCCCAAACTTTACCCGGCAAGTGTCTGTCATAACCTATATAAATGGTTTTTATTTAATAAAATAAGCTAGTTTCATAACAGTTATTACTACACCTATATGTACTAGGAATATGAACATTGCTTGTATCTTGCAAGTGTATAGCTATTGTTAACTTAATTAAATGAAACCCGATATTGGCTGAGGACGCTTTGAATAAAGTAAGACATATTCTTTTAGTCAACGCATTTCCATTTTATGCAAACAATTACCTATAATTATTCCCCTTGGTTCCTCACTAAGATTTATTTGAAAATATTCGGCTTGCTATCAAATTCACATTCACGTTGTAATCTTATGAATGTATTTAAATAAAGAGCTATTTTAATTTTCGCACTATTTTAAACCGCATAACACCATACGTCCCTATTTGAAACCCCCAGGAGCATTAATTATTTTAACATGTCATTTCAAAAAGTAGATAGGACGATACCTGATTTCGATTTGCAGTACTAATAATACCTTCTAATAATGTTGTGATTACTAATAAAGCGGTGACATTATTCATCATGATGTACCTGCGTTCTGCTCCCGGTACGCACATTCCCAAAGGTGAGCCTGCAGGCCACTGCGCGGCCCTCGGAACGTGCAGCCAAGCCCCGCCCTGATACATCGCGTCACAGTGCCCCGACATCTGACAATGTGAGACAAGTTGCAAAATGCTACATGTGCGTATAGCTATTTGTACAAAAGACTTAACATTGTTATTTTTTTTCTTGCTTTTAAAGAAGCACATTAAAGGTTGACGCAGATATATGCTTAAAAAAGTTTTCTTTATTTTTCATGCATTATTATGTTTAACTCATTTAAAAGAAACGATCAAAACATAAAAAAGCATGTGATTTGTGTACAGATGAAACTATTAGCGATATTTAGGCACTGTTTTAACTGAAAAGCTATTTACAAAAGAACAAAACATTCATAAAGGCTAATATTTATCCGTACTGGATATAGACTATGTATACAGTGGTGTGAAGAGAGTGAAGTTGTGTTTCCTTTAATGCCATATGACCTGTAAAATTAATAAAAAGTAGATGCAAAAGGAATAATGGAAAAGGTTGTTATTGCCATATATGTAACTGTAGGCTGTATTTTTCATTTTAGTGAAAAATGCATTGCGTTTTGATTCGTATTATGTTTGTACTTGGTGAAATTGAAAATGACATGTTTCCCAACTGTTTTTGTTAGCCTAATGTAAATTTTAATATTCTTATTCGTAAGTATTCTAAGGTATATCATAGTTAAGAGTGGCAATTTGTGTATATCTGGAGACCTTATGTATACCTATAGTTTACGTGTCACTGAATTCTAAAGGTCATTATGATACTTAAAAGTAATAGTAGGAGTTTATTCCTTTCATACTACCGTAGTCATATGCTGGCATTAACCTCCTAAAACATATCTTGATGACGTAGCACTTGAAATCAGTTCGCACATACAGGTATTAGTGGCATTTTACAATCACTCGTAAATAGATAGTTATCTGAGTTGTGTGAAGTCAGCTAGACATTCGACATTAGACATTTAAATGATAAATGGCGTTCACGAGATTGGACATTCAAAAATGAATGATCAATTTTTGAATGTCCAACATCGTGCCATTTTGAATGTCCAATGTCGTGCCAGCAAGGCATTTATCTTTGGAATGTCAAATGTAGTTTGTTTTGCTTACTTCACACAACCAGTCTTTAGGTAGATATATTTAATAAACAAATTGCAATAGTGTTGGCGCGCAAAGGCTCTTTACTAGCCAGCGCGCATGCGCTAACTTCAACATAACCCACTTAATGTCCTCGTTTTTTTAAAGACTAAATTAATTTCACTCTTGCGCACACTGGTCAGAAATTGGCACAGGGAGAGAAATATTTGATAAGCTTATAGAGATCTGATTTTTCTACCTTCTGTACCCTGTGCGTAGGTGTATTAAGGCGTTCGTGTTCGTAGGAAGATTTCTAAATGATTAATTCGCAATACGCCAGACGACCCGATAACGTAAATTCTAAAACTATCATTCAACGTGTCGTGTTAAATGGGTCGCAACAGGACACAAAAAAGAATAAATCGTCTCACCAGACACTAAAGTTCTAAACCTCTGCAATCAATTGCAATAAAGTGGTAATTAGCTCTTTTGTTACCCCACTATAATTATCGGTGTGTATTTAATAATGCAGCGTTTTCCGATCTTGTAAAACTTGAAATTTCATTTGTCTTTTAAGATTTATTTCCAGTTGTAAATTGAAAACAAAATGCAAGAATGATTCTAAAATGCGTGTTCAAATGTTGTTGTTTTTTGGCTGACAATGGAACATAGCTTGACAATTATACAATTAATATCAGAGCTGTTCAACTTGCTTTACATGTTACTGGATCTTGCAACATGTATTATAATTTACACGGTGAAGTTAAGGGTTTTGCGTGCTGTTTTTTTTGTCGAAAAAGGAGCATACCTTAACAAGGCATTCGTTAAAGTTAAACGCCTTGCGATATATGAGCGTTTTGTCTCTGGAAAAATGTGCAACATTTTCATTCGAATATCTTGAACGTTTAAGTTATGGCCAAGGTCAAAACAAATTGCAATTTCCCTCTGCCGACGACAAATCAAGACATTACCTGGACTTTTTTCTTTTATATGTCTGTCTATCCCAATAAATGATGTTATCCGCTCAGCCATTTTTGAGGATCTATTCCAGCCCTATATTGGGCGCTGCAAATCTCTTCAAATCGTCTCAACCAATCGGAACATTTAAACTAGTATTTTTTTTCTGTCAGTGAAAGATGTTTCTCCTTTATCAATCCACTGAAATTCCTCCAAGTCAAATCAGGGTTTTTAAATCCCAATGAAATTACTCTGAGAGAACTCGTTTAATAAGGACGGTACCTAATTGTATTATCGGATTCTTTATTACCAATAGCATTGTACATCATTTTACCATGTTTTATGTAACAGATTAACGTAATTGTTCCCATACCCTTGAAATACTTTGAATCCATATATACCATTTCAATACATGTCTGAGATTACAATCAACTACAAACAGAAATACTAGATTTCTGTAAAACAAGTGAGACACAGTTTATTATTAGGTGGTTTCTCCGAGAGTTCTAACAAAAATCACAACATTAATATTAATATTTTAGGTATTATGAGTTATTTTGAAAGTAATGTTTTAAAAACAAACAATTTCATATTTGTTTTATAAGAAATGGTTTCAAAGCAAGATATTGCTGTCAAAATAAAGATTGAAATATATATGGAAAATTTGGGGGGCAATATCTAAACAAGACTGTTCAAGTATTATAGATTTCATATCACTAAGTATTTTATGCCTGACACTTATTTATATTAAGGAAGGTTTATTATGTAGCACTATAGCAGCGTTAAAATACAGTCGAACCCCGTTGACTCGTACTCGCTTGGCTCGAATTCCTGTTGCCTCGAACTGAATGTAAGCACTCCCGCTTGTCTCGATTTTACCAAAGCTTGATGTATTTTCGCCGGTCCCTTGCAATTCGAGCCATCGGGGTTTGACTGTAGTGTGAAATTTAAATGATGACATCATGCATGCATTTTTGTCATTAATTGGCTTTAAAAGGTTAGCTCATGGTAGAAAATAATGGCTCATTGGCGCTTATCAATTTTAGTGCAATGCAGTTGAATATATTTTTATTCACTTAAGGGAAGCCCGCAGCTGATAAGACCTGTATACATATAATTGTAGGGAACAGAGTCTGATGAAATGGTCTGGTGTATCAATAATGCAACGAACGGGTTTAATGATAGTGGTCTGGTACTTTAAAAATTAATTTCACTAGCTTATGTTAGAATCATCTAATTCACAATTTGATATCATACAAGTGAGTCGCCTATCTAACCAAAGACCCCGACAGTTGGACAATGCACGTTAGACAAATTAGGAAGTAATTATGACCGAACATGTGTACGACTTTTTGTTCGTGACAAGAAAATATGTGAATGAAGAGTAAATGAGACGAAGAGTTTTTACCAGGAAAAAATACACCTATTTTTGAGGTTATATGTGAAAGTAATGCATTATGGCTCATTTAGGATACGAAATCGAAAGGATTCGGAAAAAACCCTCTCCGTAAAATTCGTATCATTAATTGCTGTCATACATAAAAACCTTATAGTTTAGGAGTCTTTTTTTTCCTAACTGAGGTTTATATTAGAATTTATGTGTTCTTCATCGTTACCCGAACTTAGCAAAACCCGCTAATTTTACAGTTGTACTATTTATCCATTTTGTTTCAATGTTATATAAACGTTCACTCAACTCGAAGAAGATATAAATGTTCTAATACTCTTATTTCCCACTTGTAATATGGTTTCAACATGAAGCTTTAACCCGAAAACCACTATCACTACCGCCTATAATGAGTGTGTCTACCTGTGTGCGAGATGGGCCTCAAGATCAACACGTGGCAGAACCTCTTCACAATGGTCAGTGTTGGGGCACACAACAAGCAGTTTGTCCAGCAGCCTAGAATATAGACGACACTGCTATCTTTGAAGCATCATGCGAGCACAGATATATACACACGTCGTGTCTTTGCAGATGTCATCCTACTGAAATATGAGGAAACGCTGTGTTTTGGCAGCAGCAAGCGTACTGATATAAACGCCATGTCCTCGCAGCGGTGTGCTTTCAGTGTACTGATGTATACGACGTATCCTCGCAGCGGTCCGCGTTCATCGTAATGAACGAGGAAAAAAACAACTGTGTCCTCGGAGTGGTCAGCATACTTAAATATGCAAATTATCGTGTCCTTGCAGCGTTTAGCATACTGCAGAAAGTAAAACACATAGTCTTCGCAGTCGTCAGCCTACTACAATACAGAAAACACCGTCTTTCACCACGATTAAGCATACTAAAATATAGAAAAAAACTGCGAGTCATCGCATCGGTGAGAATATAGAAATATAAGAACATCGTCCCCTTTATAAGAAAACACTATGACCTTGCAATGGTAAGCGTACTGAAATATAAGAAAACTCAGTGTCCTCACAGCGTTCAGCGTACTGAAATTTGCAAAATATCGTGTTAACCCAGCCTGCAGCATACTGCAATATGAGAACCACCGTGTTCTCGCAGTCGTCAGCATACTGCAATGAAGAAATCACAGTCGCACCGGTTAGCTAACTAAAATTTAAGAAAAAAACGTGCCCTCGCAGCGGTTAGCTAACTAAAACTTAAGAAAACACCGTGTCCTCGCAGCGGTTGGGGTACTAAAACATAAGAAAACGCCGTGTCCTCGCAGCGGTTAGCGTACATAAATATAAGAAAACACAGTGTACTGAACTATTCGAAAACACTATGTCCATACAGCGTTCACAGTACATAGTTCTGAGCAAAACCGTGCCCATACAGCGTTCAGCGAAATGAAATAAAACTAAACACAGTCGATGACATCTAATTATCAATGATCATAGATCAATGTATATCAAAACAAAGGAAACTGATAACAAAACATGATTGCCTCAATTGTGGTTACAGCGCCTTGCGCGCAGGGAAAAACTTTATGTTGTGAGTCAATTTAAATTCTGACAAGCTAAATATGTTGTATAGGTAACGTTTAAACATAGGTTTTAATCAATAACAATAGAAATACAAACAACATTATGACAAGCGTACTTTAATTACAACTGAATTCAGTCTCCCACAAAAATAGCATACACTTAAAACGCAATATGTAAAGGCTGTGATTTTTGTCTTACAAAATATGAGGCACTTGTCCAATTGCACAAAACCCAGTAACTATCACAAACAGTGGTCGCTTGTTACTTTTGTCATTTCCCATCCGCCCAAGTCGAGACTCTTGCATAGACATGAGAAAAACAGAATTTCATCTGCATTGTTTGTTTCATTATTTGTGTTTGGAAAAAATATGTATCTTAACACTTGACAATTCTTTTTTTCTTGCACACTTATAATATACAGTGTTCAGTGTGCATGGTATAATAAGCTACAATATTAAAGGACACTTTTTATTATTTCGATATTTTTTATGTATCCCATGTGCCAAAGTCAAAAATTCATCATCAATGAAAATCATCAATGATAATGTTTTTTTTTTACTTGCATATAACTTATTGCTGAAACTGAGCTACTGGCTATAATTAAAATATATGTTCAACGATATCATAGACTCAGACTGATCAACATATCCTAATTGTATTTGGTGTGCAGTGTTGAGTGCTGCCTTTCCAGTAATGTCAAGTGCTCACCTGGAGGGGCAGAGGACAAGGTCCTGCAGACCGTCTTCAACTCTATCCATTCCGCCAAGCCACCGGCACAAAACAGCTGCATGCAACACAAACCACCATCATTAAAACATAATCTACGCCTTTGAGATAGATGCATGAAAAACAATTATGGCATGTACACTTTTCTTTTGTTTTTAATGTTCCCGCTCATTATCGTGATTCACCAGAGTAAACAAACGTCTTTTGTTTTGCATGCATGCTGCCGTAGTATTCCGTAACAATTTGGTTCCATGAATTTTCAATTATAGTTACTTAAATGTTTATACGATACACATACTTGATTTTGCTTTGATGGCACGAATATCTGCTACATGACACATCACATATTCCACCCTACTCTCCTTTTTAGTTCATTTGAGTGACTCAGATAAATATCACCACATTGACGTTAATGTAAAAATTAAAGGCTTTCCCTGGCAACTATTTATTTGTTAGCCAATAACGCCACCAGTATCATTATTAGAGGCTCTGTTGAACGGCTCCCATGTCCGATATCGGCATTACCCACACGCAGAGAATGTCCTGGAAATGTCCTGCTTTAAATATTTTTTACTATGTGTAACATGCCAAAGCTTTGCTTCCTGTATCGTTAATTGGTATTCCGCATGTGGTGCTTTTGCCTTTGTCTGTGATCCGAGTCAAACCATGTATCGCATGTTATTTTTAATTGAACATCAACACGAACGTGGGTAAATGAAAGTCCGTGAAAAATGAAATGAAAATATTTATTACTCTCATGGCCCAATAGCAGTTATTTGTGTGTGTTAAACACGGATTTTTCTGTCATTGATTTTAAAACGAACAATGTCTTTATTGTTCTCAATCCAGGTTAATTTTGGATACCAAAACAATATTATAAGTTTTGATTTGACAATGATCTGTACAATGCAACTTAATTGATTTATCAATACCGTGTCATAATACATTTCTTTTATAGACCATACCTAATAATAACATAAAATGGAACCCAAAGTACAAACATCGTGCATCTGTGCCAGTAAATGTTCGATGACATATTTCCATAGGCAACACACGTGTCAAACAATTCGCTTGTGAACCGTACCTTACTAGTCAGAGACGTATTCGAATCCCAGATCAATTGATTATAACACTTAAAGCACAAATAGCAGCGACATGTGATTCATCTTGTCAATATTTATAAATGAAGAAACATTTTATTAGTAAACGATAACGACAAGCGCTGATTGATCAGTCTTGATGGTATAGCTGGAAGATTCCTTTCTTCAATAGTGTTATCTTTTCGAGCATTTATAACTCGTAAAAACAGTCAAGAAAAAAAATGTGCTGTATGCCTTCAGTAGTTATAAATACTACTACAGTAAACTCCACTAGCCATACAATTTACAATGATCCTGATTTAACCTTTTCTCGACAATTACAGTTGCTTGCCCTGTCTGATAGTCCCAAACTAACGTGCAGTAAAGTTGTTTAAAATAGAGAAAATACTATATACTAGTTTAGCGATGAAAGAGAGCATTGCCAATGTTATAAAATTTAACGGGCTGATCGGATGGTCAAGAAATTTAATCCCTTCAAGGTTTGAAAATAACAAAATTGAGATTGTTACCATGACTCAATTGTTAAAACAATGAGATACAGCAATACCATTTCAATTATGATACCAATATGTGTGCGCTATGGCGAGTTAAAAAGCCAAAAGGTTTCTTTCCTTTTATCCATCTCCGGCTAATGACAAGGTCTTGTTAAGGATGGGCATAATTACATTGACCAAGAAATGAGCCAGATTCTCATATCCAAAAAGGTTCCCTGTAAACTTCTATTTGAGCTTTTATTTGTGTTTTTTTTACAATATTCAGATCCTTCTGCATTAACTTGAAGAAGAAATATTTCCATAAAACAAATTTATTTCAAAGAAGCTGCAATTCTTAATTGATCTGATTGAACGGATGATTAAACTGAACTTATAACTATATAAAGTTTTCAAATCCATCACAACATTCGAAAAAGCAACAACATGGGTATTTTAAGTTTTAGCAATATCTTATAACTTTTAATGAAGTTGAAGAAGCTAATCGCCAAATTGTTTTTATAACATTAGTATTTAAACTAAATATTAGAATAACAAACTTTTGGAGAAGAAGAGGTTTTCAAATTCCTCATTCAAATTAAAACGTTTTTCAAAATTTTACTCGTATTTATATTCGAGGCCTGCCTAATTATTAGATATATTAATATTTTAATATTTTATTTCAATGCCACACTTTGTCACGATATAAGTTTATGAACGTTTTGTATAAAAGCTTTTAGATTTGCTTTAGCGGCGATCATTATGAATAAGAAATATAAGCTATTTGTAGGAGATCTGGGTGAGGAAAGAGATTGTGAGAGTATCATAGAATATTAAAGGTAGGTGGTCACAAATGTTGGAAAAACAGATGGAGTAGGAGAAGAACAATGTGGAGATGTAGTCCGAAAATATATAAGGGAGAAGGTTGTGTGAGGTTGGGCATTATATGGATTAAAAGAAAGGGGAGTGAACA
The DNA here is from genome assembly GCF_026914265.1 of Mya arenaria. NCBI lineage: Eukaryota > Metazoa > Mollusca > Bivalvia > Myida > Myidae > Mya > Mya arenaria. Next base: position 12,008,702 of record NC_069125.1, on the reverse strand, counting down.
CGGTTGGCCGACAATGCAGGTTGGAGAACTAAGAATTGGAACAGGGTCAGGACGATGACACAGGACAGGAAACGCCGGAGTGAAAAAGGGAATGACGATGACACAGGGCGGAGAACAGAAACGTGGCAAACGGAGAGCGATGAGACAGTCCGCAGAACAGAACTGTGGCAAAAAGAAAGCAATGAGACAGACCGTAGAACAGATGCACGACCACTCGAAAGGCTACACTCGAAAAAAGCACCGCCAGTTCTCGTGTTAAAATATCCAAGTTACAATTTTTGGTATAAACGGCATTTATCTATGCCACTTTCGGTGAAAACAAAAAAGTGCATATATGCATGAATTTGCACACCAAAAAGGTTATACTATGTTATCTTAATTTTAAGATGTATGTTCTAAAATAATAATTCATTAGTATTGTGTTAGATATTATATTTCATGAATAACTTTTTTTTTCTTCGTTCCCGTTTTTGCGTTACTGTACTTATATTGTTTATAATCGTTGGCAAATTCAAAGAAAGGCGCGAAACATAATTAAGAATGAAAGGAAAGAAACCTTTGAAAGTATCTTATTGTCGAATAGTTTTGGTGGCAATATATTTCAAGAATGGTGATACAATAACATGCTTATATTCATAATAAGGAAGACCTCAAGAACGAGTTCACCCTATTTCCAATAAATGCGAACTTATCCAATAAATATACACAATAAATAAGCATACACAGACACTTGCCTCAAATTTTAGTTACTTAATCATTTCTGAAATGCCAAAACCAAAAACCAGAAATATCCCAGTATTCACAAGAGGGCAATAACATCAGTATTCATCAAACAGTAGAAAACACATATTTAACAAGGAAACCTGACCGGATCCCAGAATAGTGTCTTCGTACACATACAACAACCGTATATCTACACCCTGAAACAGTCAAAGTGGTCATTGAAAATACTGTTATAGTAAAATATACGAAAACACCATATCCTGCCGTACGTTCAGGGTTCTTAATATAAAAAACGCCTCACGCGCAGTGAAATAACATAATTGTTTTGTGAATCCATTTAAAACATGACAAACAATGTAAGATAAGGAACGTTCAAATGTCATTGCTAATTAATTACCATAGAAAAACAAATCACACAATGACAATCGTACTTTAATAACATCAGAATTCAATCTCCCATATAAAGTAGCAATCTATATAAACATAAAATGTATAAATTCTTAAGACCCGGGATTGTTTTATCTCACAAAATATGTGGACAAAACTCCAAAGTAATGAGAAACCAACAGTTGTAGCTTGTTACGTTTGTCATTCCTCATCCGCACAATGAGTCGAGACTCATGCAAAGACATGGATAAAAACGTTACTTGAATTGCATCAGTCGCTAGGATTTTCTGCAGTTTGTTTCATTTTTTTTGTTGGCAAAGAATTGTATCCCAAAACTCTTTAATTCCTTTTTTCTTGTATAGTTATATACAGCGTTCAGTATGACTGGTATAACCTGGTTCCCGTGATCCCCTTAAGTAACCATGTTGACGACTTAAGCACTTATTTGTCAATATACATCCTATTGGTTCAAAGTGTACCATTTTATATATAATTTGACACATCAAATAGTCCACACTAGTTTCTTATATTTTTAATTTAAGCCGGATTATTATCTCCATATTGTCAGTTTATATTGAAATTAAAGTCGCATTTTCCCCAGCAAGTCTTTATTTGTTAGCCAATACCGCCGCCAGTATCACATTAGAGGGTCTGTTGAACGGCTCTCATGTCCGATATCAGCATTTTCCACACACAGAGAATGGCCTTAAGATGTCCTGTTAAAAATAATGTTATATGTAACATGCCAAAGCTTCGCTTCCATTATCGTTTAGTTAATGTTATTATGTAAATTACAGACGCATGTAGTTTGTTTTTCCATGGTAATCGGAAGGTTTGATATTTTTGCAAAACAATGTCATTTATTTTAAGTAACAATGATCTGCACAATAAAATATAACGGATCTATTGTGCTCATAACATTTGTTATATACCATGGCAGATAATACCATTACAAGGGACACTTAAAAACCAACACCATGTTTATATACTGTGTTCAATGACACATCTCCATAGAAGTATACTTCGCTAGAATGCCGAATTTAACCAACAAGAGGCGTATTCGGAACCATAGACCAATTGATTATTACACTTAAAGCACTCAGAGCAGCGACAGTTGATTCTTCTTGTCAATATTTATCACTGAAGAAACGTTTTATTAGCAAACAAAACAGACAAGCGCTGATTGATCAGTCGTGATTGTGTTGCTGGAACTTTGCTTTGTCCAATATTATCCTCTTTTTGAGCATTTATATTCCCTCCATACAGTCAAGAAGAAATACGTGTTTTATGTCCTCAATAGCAATAATAAAATGTAAATATTAGGCGCAGTTCTGTTTTGTTCTGATCAGATTGTTTTGAACGGATGATGAATCTAAACTTAAAACTTGAAGAACTCAAATTCCATCGCAAAATTAGAAAATCATGGGTAATTTAAAGTTTCATAATTGTTTATGAGTATTTATGAAGACGGAGTAGTTAGTCGCCAATTTTTTAAAATAATTATTTAAATAAAAATAATAAACGTGTTTGCAAGTTAAAGCTTATAGTTGTATTTTTTGTGGAAAGGTATCATATAGTAGCATAGCAAAATACGAAAGAAAATGTTGTTGTTATGAGAATTTATTTTTTTGCATAATTCGCGAGTTTTTGTCTCATTGCCACTTTAAATAACCGCCTTCTGCAAGCCATGTTAAAATTCCAAAACCTCCGTCAAATCAAAATAAATTAAAAAAATAAAATAAAAACTAATCCAATTCCAATGAATTTGGTTAGATAATATTTTCATTTTAAAGGCAATTTACGTTGCCAAATCGCTGAGAGTTGTCCTTACTATGATCTGCCTCTAGCCATTGTCATCATTATAAAGATCCGTGAGCACTCGACCGTCGCCTATCCATTTTATCTATTAACGTATCGTCTATTGGTTTAATTTTATAAACATTTATTTTTCATACCAGATGTGTACTTTTTGAATGTCAGCATTCTGATCCATCTAAGTTGTAAGAATAAGGGAAATGCATGATGAAAGCTTTCAAGGAGATAGATATTAGGGACGATATTGTGAAAAAGTACGCATATCAAGACAGCAAGAGGTGGGAAAAAGGATGTGGGGATACTAAATGCAGAAGATGAGAAAGGGTAAATTAAAATAATGAAGGAAAAGGGATATGAGTGGGTAATGATAAGGGAGATCGGATAAGAGATGGATAAAATGAGAGAGTAGTGGGTAATGATGAGGGAGATCGGATAAGAGATGGATACAATGAGATAGTAGTTGGGTAATGAGGAGGGAGTTTAGTTTCTTTATCCGTTTTGAAATAGCAAAATTTAGAACTAGAAAAACATCCAGATTCAGAACAGGAGACATAGATTACACATATTAAGCTGGAAGCTAAAATGTATATTTACGCACAGAGACAGTCATTGCTTTGCCCTGAAGACATTCGGATTTATTGACAATTAACGGGCAACCGTGTTAGTTCTAATGATTCGATATTGCTTCGCCTAGGTTGTAAAAAATTGTAAAAAATAATTATTTAAACTAATATGTCTGTCCAGTCGTGTTTTCTGAAGATAGCAATTCACTACATGTATCCAGACAGTTTAGAATATTAATCTGTTAAAAGCTTTTATTAAACCATGAACGATTACAATTCTAATGAAGGTGTCGTTTCTACCTGGTATCAGCTGTATTGCCTAAATGTGTATGGCCTACGATGTTCAAATTTGTTGTTAAATTGTCTACATATTGACAGAAATTAAACGTTTTTCTATTGACATGACAGAATACATCAGTCGTGAACTATATTTATTTATAGCTGGGATACATAAACATTGAGAAGCTTCAATGACAGTTTAATTTCTGAGATCAGTAAACGTACAGAAAACTTAAGTGTTATCACTAAGCGGCGCCGTTTTCAAATACAAATAGTTATTGTTCGAGCGACGTTCACTATATAAAATTACCTTTCTTTTTCGAAGTAGTTTTTTATACCTCCCGTGTCTGAGAATTACGTAATTTACTCATGTACAGTAATTTTATTTTTGACATGAAACATGTTTTACCTTAATAATAAATATGTTATTGTGCAATACTGGTTGTTTAAACCAAGTTAAGGCAACACTTTCATGTAAAAGGGAATGCAATAAACACATGAGGCAGTGATATGTGTGTGGGTTTAAAGAAGGCGTCTTATATTCCTCATCGGAATCAATTTCAAATTGATTGGTGTTAGTTTGTATGCCAGAAAGAATGTCACAGACGCTGGTAACATTTGAAATAATTCGACATCTAATAACAAATCACGAGTCTGAATAACATGACATATTGAACTTCCCTCGAATGTTCGACCACGATCTATTAACGTGTAAGGTTTTGCAATAAAATTGTTACTAAAATAATGCGGATGGAATTGCACTGACAATGACCAATACTGCTATAATGCTGATTTAATATTATAAGCATAACAGGCAATTATATCGAGAACAGGATTACCCTAAGCGTGCTGCTTAAAGCGCCGCCAAATTGTTAAAAGAAGTTTATTATATGTTCCCTTTTTTTGCTTTTTCATTCCGGGGTAATTTTTACAAGTTTTACACATCCGATTTTTATAACTATGGTTATTTGTTGTGTCCTTGATATTCTTTCTTCTCATTATAAATTCAAATTGATTTAGATTCTGTATTTTATTGTTTTGTTAATCATGTATTAAAAACCAATAACTCTATAATAGAAATACCTCTCAGTATATTCCACACCTTTATAACAAATATATAAAAGGTTAAACACGTTCCAAATTATAACATTGTTATACCATAAAAAATAGTATTTAAAATGTATGTTTAAGGACTTTTTGTAACCAAGTCCACCCAGACCCCGAAAATCGAAGTATACGTTTATGAAATATAAGTTTAAATAATGGGAGAAGTTGTTGGCTGTGTTATGGACACTGCAGCGTCACGGACACTACATCAAGGTTTTGCATCATCATTGTGACTTTATCCGAAAGAGAAAGATCTCACTATTTCAGTGAGATAAATATTTCAGAAAGATTTGTTCACCATCAATTGTTTTTGATTTTTTTGGTGATAAATATGGATGTGTTAATAATGCGTCACAAACACTTCAACTTTTGCGATGTTAGAAACATATAGACAATGTATAGTTATATTTAATTTCTATACAAGTTCTATATTTTTCTTTTGCACAACATCATACATGTTATGTCAGGGGCAATATTTTACTCAAATATATTATATCTATATTGTGACTGATCTACAGTTGAAATAAGTTCATACATCCACAAAATAGAAAATGTAAAACGAATCTGTGCCTTTACTGACTTTCAAATATTTTTTGAATCTCTAAACGGCTACTCACAATTTAAAAAGCTGTAAAAAATGTTCATTTAATCTTGTTTTGGGCTATTGGTTATTGTTGGCTATTGTAGTATATGTGTATTAACGTCTCGGGTACTGTCCAAGTGGCTGGGAAAACCAAAATTGATATTAATTAACTAGCGTTTTACTACTTGATTGACACCGATTTTACAATAAAAGGCATAAAAGCTTGTGGTTATATTTAGATATGGCATGGAAAACAATACTCGGCTCGAATACGGCGAACACACTAAATATCAGTAATTTGGCATGATGAAAGGTAATTGTTGTGTTATTTTCTGCAAAGGCAAAAATAGTATTCTAATAATTAAATATTCTGTGGACGATCAGATATGTTCTAAGTATTGCTTGCGTTTTTCAGATTAAATTTAAAAACATAATATCATACATATGAGGTATATAGGTATGAACACAAACCAATGAAAAAAACAACACAAAATAACATTTGCTGGAAGATATCTTTGTCAAGCACTATTCTCTTGGCAATTCTTAAACGTCCAGATATTCAAGGGTGATGTATTTCATGCTCCCAATTGCTATACCGTTTACTAAAATTTCAGTTCCAATAAATGCAACATGCACCAGTGCTGATGTCATAAGACCATTTTTTATTTTGTTAAATTAAAGTTGTTAATATTTTGATAAAAAAACGTTATGTACTTGCTCTATGGTCAAATATGCGAAGTCAATATTTTGGTGCTGAAAATGACGCATCTCATGGCTAAAAAATGTAAGTCCTGCAATATTTAAAGTAAAGGAAATTGAGATACATTAGAATGTATTAAATGAAATAGGAGTTTTGCAATTCAATCCATGAAATTGTTTATAACCACAAAATAATCGTTCCATTAAACTGAGGATATAACGAGTCAGTTAAGATCATTCTTGTCTGAAATGCCTCTAGCTATCATCAGCATTTTCTTATCTTGCATTTAACATAACATTAAAAAATACTCAGACATAATATAATAACGGTATTGACATAATAAACGTTACAAATAGCATGAAGAAAGATTAAAACCTGCCCTACGAGGCAGGCGACAAACAGAAACAGACCGACTCGTAAATACTTTCTTCTATTAGTCTGGGGATGTATAAGGAAAATCAAAGTGATTGCCAATTCAAATCTGGAAGGGAATGTTCTAATTATACAGAGCCATTACTGCCATTTTACTAGGCAAATCATTCGGCTTTTGGTCTCAATTGATCAGTTTGTGGTTATCGACACCAAAAAGCACTTGCAACTAAACTGTTTTACCACAAAAGCTTCAGTTAATCTTATCAGCAGCGCACTGAAAGAAACGTAAACGCCGTGTCCAGACAGTGGTTAGCTTATAAAATACACAAACCACTGTGACATAAAAACATAAGAAAACAGCGTTACATCGCATTCATTCGGAGGGCCGAGACATGTGAGAAAGGCAAGGAAAAGAAGGAGTGCGGTGTAAGGGTTAAAGAAAAGAGAGAGGTGTGGGAAGGGTAATTGAAAGGGGTTAGTTTGATATAGAGAGACAATCAAACTGAAGGAGAAAGCCGGTTGGACAGTTGACGTATCATGTGCGACCACACATGCACGATGGTGGTTATTAAAGCCACGGGAAGGACAGAAGAAAAGACAGACATCGTACCATGCACGACCACTCGAAAGGCTAAGCTCGAAAAATAGCTACGCCAGTTCCCGTGTAAAAATAACCAAGTTACAATTTTGGGTTTAAACGGCATTTATCTATGCCACTTTCCGTGGGAAAAAATAAAGTTTTATAAATGCACACAAAAATGAAATGTTACGATATCTTAATTTTAAGAAATAATAATTCCTCAGCATTGTGTTAGATGTTAAATTTCATGGAATAACCTTCTTTTTTTTCTTCTTCTTTCCCAATCAGCATTTTCCACGCAGAAAATGTCCTAAAGATGTCCTGCTGAGAAATAATGTTATGAGTAACATGCCAAAGCTTCGCTTCCATTATCGTTAAGTTAATGTTATCATGTAAATTACAGAATGCTTGTCATGGTGTGGTTGGTATTTCTATGGTAATCGGAAAGTTTGTTATCTTTGCAAAACAACGATCTGCACAATAACATAGAACGGATCTATTGAGTTTATAACATTTTTTTATAAACCATGGCAGATAATACCATAAAATGAGACATTTAATACAAACACCATGTTTAAATACTTCGTTCAATGACACATTTCATAGGAGAATACTTCGCTTGCAATTGTGAGCAGAAATTAACCAACAAGAGGCGTATTCGGAACCATAGACCAATTGATTATTACACCTAAAGCACTTACATAAGCGACATGTGATTCTCCTTGTCAATATTTATCAATGAAGAAACGTTTTATTAGCAAACAGTACAGACAAGCGCTGATTGATCAGTCGTGATTGTGTTGCTGGAACTTTTCTTTGTCCAATAGTATCCTCTTTGTGAATTCGTCCATACAGTCAAGAAGAATTATGTGTTTTTGTCCTCAATAGTAATAATAAAAATAAAATAGTAGGTACAGTAGCCGAACAACTTAAAACTATCCTGATATAATCTGTTTTAGACAATTGCAGTAAACTGTTGATGTTCAACTTTATCTACCAGTTTAATATAATGATATTATAATGCTTCAAATGGCAAGTCGCATGGCCTTCAAATGTAACCCCTTGAAGGTTGAAAAGATCAATGTTGGCAATTTGGCATGTTGTGATACAATGGAATACGAGAATAACAATTCAATAATGGTATCAATAAATGTGTGCTATGGCGAGATAGAAGCCAATACGTTTGTTTCCTTTTTATCAAACTCCGAATAATGACAAGATGTTGTTAAGGATGGCCATAATTACATTGTCCATGAATTGAGCCAGATTCTCATATTTTAACAGATTCCCTGCTTCTCTTCTTGTTCAGCTCTTTTCTTTGTTTTGTTACAATATGCAGATCGGTGTGTTTTAAATTGCAGATGAGATATTTTCATAAAACACTGTATTTAAAGGAAGCTGCAATACTGTTTTGTTCTGATCAGATTGTTTCGAACGGATGATGAATCTAAACTTAAAGCTGGAAGAACTTGAAATTCCATCGTAAAATTAGAAATTCATGGGTAATTTAAAAAAATGCCCATGAATATATATGAAGAGGGAGTAGTTAGTCGCCATTTTTTAAAATAATTATTCAAAGAAAAATAATAAACGTTTGCAAGTTAAAGGTATCACTAAGAAACATAGCAAAATACGAAAAAACATGTTGTTGTAATGAGCATTATTTTTTTGTATAATTCGCGAGGTCTTGACTCATGACCACTTTAAATACCGCCTTTGGCAAGACAAAATAAATTTCCAAAACCTCAGTCAAATAAAAAAATAAAATAAATAAATAATCAAATTCCAATGAATTTGGTTAGATGATATTTTTATTTTAAAGACAATTTACGTTGCCATCTCCTTTAACAAGTCGCTGAAAGTTGTCATTAATATAGACTGCCTAAAAGGAGAAAGGGTAAGGTAAATTAATGAAGGAAAAGGGATATGAGTGGGTAATGATGAGGGAGATCAGATAAAATATGGAAGAAATGAGAAGGTAGTAAGGTAGTAAGGTAATGAGGAGGGAGTTTAGTTTCTTTATCCGTTTTGAAATAGCAAAGTTTAGAACTAGAAAAACATCCAGATTTACAAGAGGAGACATAGATTACACATATTAAGCTGGAAACTAAACGGAATATCTACGCACAGAGACAGTCATTGCTTTGCCCTGTAGACATTCGCATGTATTGAAATTTAACGGGCAACCGTCAGCTCTAATCATGCCAAATTGCTTCGCATAAGTTGTCCATCGATCCGATAAGAATGTTAAATATAATTATTTCAGACTAATATGTCTGTCCAGTCGTGTTTTCTGATGATAGCAATTCATTACATGTGTCCAGACAGTTTAGAATATTTATCTGTTAAAATCTTTAATTAAACCATTAACAATTCCCATTCGAATGAAAATGTCGTTCCTACCTGGTATCAGCTGTATTGCCTAAAAGTGTATGGCCTCGGATGTTTAAATTTGTCGTTAAATTGTCTACATTTTGACAGAAATTAAACGTTTTGCTGTTGACATGATATAATCCACAAGCCGCGAGCTATTGTACAAAACAAGTTCGAAATGACAAATAGTTGTTTATAGCTGGGATACATAAACAATGAGACGCAATAAATATCAATAATTTAGCCTGATGATAGGTAATTGTTGTGCTATTTTCTGCAAAAAAATAGTAATCTAAAAATATAATATTCTGCGGACGTTCAGATATGTTCCGAGGTTTGCTAGCGTTTTCCAGTTTAAATTAAAGATTATAATATCATACATATGAGGTTCATCGGTAACACAAACCAATGAAAAAACAACAACAAAAATAACCTTTGCTGGCAGATGCCTTTGTAAAACACTATTCTCTTTAAGGGGCAATTCTTACGTGTCCAGATATTCAAGAAGGGTGATGCTCCAAATTGGTATACCGTTTATGACAATTCAGTTCCAGTAAATGCGGTTTGAATCAGTGCTGATTTCATCAGACCATCTTTTATTTTGTTAAATTAAATATTATATTAAATATTTTGATAAAAAATAAACGTAATATACCAGCTACAATTGTATACGGTTGAAAAAGCAAAGTCAATATTATGGTGCTTAAAATGAAGCATCACATGGCTAACAAATATAAGACCTTCAATGTTTGGAAATAAAGAGATATATTAGAAAACATTAAATAAAATAGAAGGGTGCCAATTCAATCTATGACATTGTGTATAACACAAAAATATGTCCCATTAAACACAGGATATCACGAGTCAGTTAAGATCATTCTTGTCCGAAATACTTTTAGCGATCATCAGCATTTGCCTAAATTGTCGACTGTGTTAAATGCAATTAAATAAACATAAAACAAAATATAACTAAGACATATATAATGAAGTTATTGACCAGTGAAATGTACAAGCAATCATGATCTTAAGAAAGATTACAACCAGCCCTATGAAGGAGGCAACAGACAGAGACAGAAAGACTCATTACTCTTCCTTTTTATTAGTCTGGCGATATATAAGGAATATCAAAGTGATTGCCAATTCAAATAAGTAACAACCACTTCCAACCTCAATCTGGAATTATATTCTTATTATACAGAGCCATTACTGCTACGATGTCCCAACTCTAATACATTTTACTGACAAATTATCCGGCTTTTTTCACTCATAATTCAGCAATCGATGTCATGGACGTATTGATGTGTTGATACCAAGAGTGCATATGACCAGGATAAACTGTAATGGCTCTTATTTTCCCTCACCGAACATAGGTCTCAAATGAGACCAACTAGCAACTAAACTGTATTATCGGAGAAGCTTCAGATAATCTTATCACCAGCTCACTAAAAAAAAGTAATCGCCGTGTCCGTGCAGTGTTTAGCCATATAAAGTACATAAAACACTGTGTCATAAAACATAAGAAAACAGTATTTCATTCCAGCGGCCAGTGTATTTAAATAAACATACCCCGTGCCCTCGGAGCGGTCAGTGTAGTACTGAAATAAATAAAACACGTTATGATTTTAGTTCTCAGCATATACCGTGCCCTCAGAGTGGTCAGTGTAGTACAGAAATAAAGAAAACACGTTATGATCTTAGTTCTAAGCACGGTTTTCGGTTACGAGTCATAATTGAAGACTTCTTGACTACGTCTGAATCAATGAGGTGGTCAAGTGGCACAAGTGTCTCCCTTAGCCAAGGAAGTCATGCGTTTGATCTTAACCAAGAGCACATAACCTCTTATAATGGATACTTGTCAGTACTGGTTTCTACCAGGGGACGGACACAAGCATGATTTCTGAATCTTTCCTAGCTTTCGTAACTATATTTCTAAAGATAATTGAATGACATGCCACTATCAGTTACCACACTATTGAATTACAAACATATAAAAACGTAAACGGAACAAAAGCATTATTACATTAACTGTTCGTACAGCAAACATACAGTCTTTACATACTGCCTTAATATTTTATAAATTACAAGATGAATACAAAATATATAATGGCAAGCGTACATAATTACATCTGAATTTAGTCTCCCACAAATAAGCAGTTACAAATAGTAGACACAAAAGGTAATAAACCTGGATTGTTCAACATTAATATGAAGTATCAGTCCACCAGGACAAGAGTCAATAAAAATCTGGAACAAACAGTGATAGCTTGTTTGGTTTGTCAATTCTCATTCGTCGAAATGCTTGCCTTTACCGTGCAGAAAAAAAAAGAATTTATATAGGTCGCTGTTAAGGTTACATTTTTCATTGAATAACAGGCAAATTATTCATAAACAAACTATTCAATTCCGCTGTTTGCACATGTATGGGCAGCGTTCAATATGTTATAGTATACGGCTTCGCGGTTTCTAGGACGGGACGAAAGTAAGATGGTTTGGGCAACGATGTAATGCAAAGCAAAGAAGCGTTTGCATTTATGATAATTGTAACTTTTAGTTAAAATGTAGTTTCATATGTGTCACTGAGAGAAACACTTATTCCTTTAAAATCCATATTTTGTAATTTTCAAAAAGAACATATCTAATGGTTTTGAAGATTAAAAACTGAACGACACGTAAATACATCAAAAAGGTTATTTCTGTTCATATCTCACATCCACTAAATCGCTAGATCTGAACCACCAGCTTAAATGAAGTAAAATATGTGTTGCGGTGTCTTTAACTAGTACATACTCCACACTAAATTGCGCTGTTTTTAAATGTTCACGTATTAGTCAAAATTAAAGGAACGCAGGTTCCAAAATTAGAGTATGTAGTAGTGAGTGCTACTTTTCCGAAACTGTTGAGTGCTTACCTTGAGGGACAGAGGACGAGGTCCCGTGTACCGTTTTCCAACCTATCCATGACGCCAATCAGCCGACATAATGAAGCACCACCATACATTCAACATCACCATTACAAAAAAACAACAAATTAAAACCTACAATAACTAATTTCAAGTATAACACAGGAACAGCAATTGGTCCATTTTCGGTCACCTCACTTTCATTATCGCTTTTAAACTTCCGTTGTTCCCGTTTATAAAACATAATTCGCCACCTTTTAAACGCGTATTATTTTCATTTTGTATGTTTTGTTTGTATTTTAATTATAATGTTGTATTTTTTTTTCAAATATAGTTATTTAAATGTTCGTTTTCATTCAAATGTATCGTACCCATACGTGAGTTCCATCTAATTGCAAGAAGTTCAGTTTAAGACATGATACATCAAAACGCAAAGCAACTCTAATATAGATATCCACACATTGACAGTACATATTTATATTAAAGACGCATTTCTCCCAGTAAGCCTTTATTTGAAAGCCAATACCGCCGCCGGTATCACGTTAGGTCCTATTGAACAGCTCACAAGTCCGATATTAACAGCGTTTACTCGCATTAAATTACTGGGAATTGTTCTGCTTTGTTGTGATCCTATTTTGATTTGCCTATCATTATTGGACATTTGTCATTCTTTTGCGTAGGTCTTGGACCTGATTCGAATTATGATACTTCAACTCGAATTCCAACTACCATAGAAGAATGGGATGGAATGGAATATACACTTATTGTGATTTGTTATTATAATAGCAAGTCACCATAGGAGTCAGTTAAGAGTGAAACATGAACTTTTCTGTTAAAAATCTTACAGCATATTTTAATACATATATAAGAGTTCACAACACGGGTTTGTTTAAGAAACCAACATGGTCAAGAATTTTGCTTTTACAATGTTGTTTTAAATTAAACCCCAATTTAACCTAATGGATGTATCAATATCGATTTTCACGATGATGTCTGTATATAACATGGTTAAAAGTGGCTTAAAATGGTTCAGATAATAAAAAAAACATCATATAACACCATCCGTGCCTTGCGAATGTTCCATGATACATTCCATAGGCAGAAGAAGTGCCCAATACTTCGCACGTGAGCAGTAAAGAACCAATATCAGACTAGTCCTTAATAAGCAACCAAATGACTGTTATCCTTAAAGCATTTACAATTTATTGACATGATTCGTCTCGTCAATATTTATCAGGGAAGAAACATTTATAAGCAAACGATGCTGATTAATTTATCGCGAGTTTATGTCAACACTGGTATACGAGTTTTATAAAACTGAAGTAGGCAAACTTTCCAACAGCCATGGTTTGCTCTGTGATGTCACAGTGTTGAACCTGGTTTCCAGTATAGAGTATAGCATTCTTAAAACAATGTCCTGATCATGGGAGAGCTTGATTAAGTGCAATCCTGCCAATTAACATCCGACTTTAATGGAAGGTTGTATGAAGCAATTCCCATCAATACAGTGCATGTACGAATCGATCCATAAATTTATTTCGGTATAATATGCCAATTGCCACACCAAGGATAAAAATATTGAGCACATATGGTCCTTTTTTCATACAATGCTCTCTGTTTATTCTGTCACAACTATATAATATGTCATAGTTGTTGTTGTTGTTTTTGGTGTCGTTGTTGTTGTTGTTTTTGTTGATTATGCGGTTGTTGTTGTTGTTTCTGCATTTGAAAACTCAAGTTAAAAAGACAAACACAAATGAACTAATGCTGGCAGATTTTTTTCTCTAATATTGTACACTTACATAGGCATTTATAACGCGACCGGACGATTAAGAAAGTTAGTGTGTTTTATTGCAAATAATCCGGTTTTGGAGTGAAGGTGCCATTTACGCGTTCAGGCAATAAAAGAGAAGGATGTACTTTTTGTCAAAAACTATCAATACGTCTTGGGCAAGAACAGTTCTTAGTTCTTTGCTAATAGCCCTGCCTAATATTTCTAAATCATCTTGCAGTATCATAACCTAAGTTGATGAAATAATAGCAAATCATGTCATCTTCAAGTTCAATGGTCGAAATGCATAGGAAATATCATTGTACTGATAAGGACGTATCAAACAGGCGCCACGTGTTAGTTCATTAACGATAAAAATGACAAAATCGAAGTATGTAAGCTTGACTAAAGTGTTAATACCATCTTTATACGCAAAAGGAAATTATGATTTACCAAACATCTTATACGAAAATCTATTACGTAACTATGATCTAAAAAAGGAACACTAAAAACTGGATGATCGTCAAAGAGACAGTCAGATTCATAAATAATTCCCATAATGTGTCTGAGGATATCTATGGAAAATCAAAGTGATTGCAAATTCAGATAAATGGTATACGGAAAGAACTTCCATTTGGAAGGATTTATTTAACAGCGCCATTTGTACTACGATTTTACAACTCTTGTAGCGATATTTTTACAAGCAAATTGTTCATCTTTTCACCACATAGATCAGAAGAATTGACGTAATGAACGTACAACCAGTTGATGAGTGCTCAGGAACAGTGCATTTCCCCTCGTCGGTCATATGTCTCGTGTGATGTAAGGATGAAGGTCAGTCTCGCTTCCAACACTCACTATCACCACAAACGCATCTTATAAAATTATCATCAGCTCACTGAAAAACAAGGAAATACCGTGTCCTGCCTGCGGTAGGCGCAATTAAATATACAAAACACTGTGTCCTCGCAGTCGTCAGCGTGTTGAAATATATAACCAGCGGGTCCTTGCAGCGATCAGCGAACAGAATTATCAGAAGACAGGATATCGGCGCATCGGTCAGTGTACTTAAAAGAGTAGAAACGCCGTGTTTTCGAGTGGCCAGCGTTCTGAAGTATTAGAGAAGACCTGATAGCGGGCCATAGTTTGTTAAAATACAAAACACCGTGCCCTCCCACCGACCATCGTACTAGAAAAAAGTCAATACCATGTATTTCTAGTGCTCAGCACAAGTGGCAAATACAAGACATAATTTGTTTTTATAGGAGCTGTCACGAGCTGTCATTTAAATTCAAGATTTTATTAAACGAGTTCATGAAACTGGTTTCTAAGCGAGCATCTGGCGAGCGTACTATCAACTTTCATGGACGAGTTTGATAAAAAATCTTGTATTAAATGACAACGACTGTCAGATTTTTTTATCACATGCTTAAAGCGTTGTTTTTTTACCAATTTAGTTCCACTTTCTGAACCCATAGTTTGACAGCCAAAGTTCTCAGAGTGGAATGTCAATGATGCACCATATAAATAGTTCCAATTGAAATTGACTAAAATAGCTAGGTGTTATCAACTTTTTATTCTGGTAAAGTGCTTAACAAGTCACTAATATAAAATATGTAGTAAATTTTCCAACAACATGAATAACGAATAATTTTAAGCAACAAAAACAATAGGTTTACAATTTGATGACGTCACACTGAGAGTTCATGCATTTACGCGGGTTAGGTGACCTACTTCGGTCTGTCAAGTTTTATTGTGTGCACGGATATAAAAGTTATTCGCTGCTACTTTCTACAATGAATTTGAGTTTTCGAAGTGTACATTGAGTTTCACAACATGCAGATGATTACGGCGAAGACTCTGTACTGCATGGATGTTGATGTTGAAAACAATCCACCAAGAATGTTTCCAGAGAACATGATGTTCTAGCTGTCATGGGATGTGTAAGGAGAAGCAAGTGCTGCGGAATTCGTAAATACGTTTGTGACAACCTACAGCTGAATAAACTGGTAAGCAAATGGCATTTATTGCATATTGCCTGTGTTTGTCAAGATGGAGATGTTTGAAATGATTTTGTGTTGTTTGTCACAAATGTGGTTGTATTTGTGACTGACTGGATATTTCTGTGACTAGTAATCTGCATAATCTGGTTAGCGGAAAATCGTTATCAGAAATTCTTTGAACAAGATGCTTTCTGGCATTAATATTCGTTAGCCATTTCTCTCTCGGAAATCCTACAGCTCATTATTGAGGTAAGTATGTGTTGGCGTTAATACCATTTTGTTTACAAACCATGCGGAGGGATATCTAGATCACGTGTGATAGTCTAGCCAATAGAAATGTCTGATATGTTATCTTACACATGTGTAAGAAAATGGGTATATTACACGGAAAACAAGGGTAAGCGTGTGATAAATGCTTATAAGACTCGCTGACTTTGTCTAAAATTTAAGGTGATCAAATGGTACATGTGTCAAAATCTCGGTCAATAAGTCATTGGCTTGATCCATTCCTTGAGCCCATGATCTGTAAAATTTGTCACTTTTTAGGACTGGCTTCTCCAGGGGGGCGGACTTAACCTTGATCCCTTAATCTATCCGAGTTTTGGTAGCAATAGTTCTAAAGAAAATTGATATGTCATACTCAGCCACTAGTATATAGAAGATCAAACATCAAGACATTATCGTAGAGTGAAACCAAAGCATTATGACATAAATTGTGTGTTCAACGTGGTCAACTTACCTTTATTAGTTTGTGAATTTGGTTAAAACGTGACAAGCGTAAGTATATTGGACAACATTCATTCACACATACTCCCTAATTCGTTTTTCAATCACAAAAGAAATACACACCACACATTAACAATCTTGCTTGATCACACCAAAACTCAGTCTTCCATATATAAACTGTTGCGAAAACCAGATAAAAAAGTATTAACCCGTTAATTTTTCCAGTCAAATAATTGACCTAGGTTTCTCATCTGTCCCAGAAGTCGTGACACTTTAACAAATCGTATTTAAAAATGTTACTATGAAGTTTTCACTCCAATTGTCCTTGATTTTAAGGCAAAACATGTATCCACCGACACAACGCAGCACCATACATCCAACAACACCATTTTAATACAAAAAACAATCAAACTGGTGCCTACTATAAACTAATTTCCAATTTGTGATTGTGACATGTACATTCTTACTTTTCCCCGTTCATGGTTTTAGTTTATTATCTATGCTCCAGATCATTTTTTACCAGAATTATTCCCATTGTGTATGCTCCGTTTGTACTTCGTTATAATTTCAGGGTGATGAATCACGTGACTTTAACCGAGTTTTCATATGGGTCAATACTGGTCAAAACCGACCTTTACAAGAAAAGTAAGTGACGTTACTTTCTAAATTACTTTTCTTGACAGAATATATATGAACATATCTCTAATGCTATAAATGCTATTTTCTGTTTATACGCGTGTGAAATACTTAAGATTTGCTTGAATTTTAATGATACAATCCTTGGCCAAAATTTCAACTTGACGGAATTTTGTTGAATGATGCAAATCTGTGTGCACTGTGAAATTGCATCGTTAAAATACTAACAAATCTAAGATGTTTCACACGTGCATCTTTATGTTTTCATATATTCAAATGCAACATACTCATATTTCAAGTATATCGAATGACACGAATATCTGCTCAAGACATGACATAGAAAATATTTTACAGTAGTCCCATATTTATTCAATTACGTCGTATAAATTTCCCCGCACTGACAGTAAATGGTGAAATTAAAGGCGCGATTCAACACAGCAAGTTTTTATTGCCGCCAGCACCACATTAGAGGGTCTGTTTAACGGCTCTCATGTCCAATATCAACAGTACTCCCACGCATAGGATGTCCTGAAATTGTCCTGCTTTAACATACTATGCCTTACTGTGTGTTATATGTCTTTTCTTCTACTATTATGCAAGGGCATTATCCATTTTACTTCGATCTTGATCTGCTGCATAATTATCAAACGTTTCACATTATATTTAGAACGATTGCTAATTGAATTCTGTATAAACTTATTTTGATTTTGTAAGTTATGTCAATAGAGTTAAACATTTTATCGTTGTGTGTGTGTTAAACATGGACATCATGTAATTAAAAAACAAATTTCATGTTGATGTCCATACTCCGGGTCTTTTAAAATTTCAACATGTTTGCTATATCAATACTGCATACAATTAAACCTAATGAATTTTCAAAATAGTTTTCATTAATTACACATTTCCATAGGCATACGAATATGTCAAAGAGAATAGCATTTTCAGTTTAATGTACCTTGTGCCAGTGGTGTCATAAATCGAGATTGATCTATCAACGCTTGTCTGAGCTGTTTGCTAAAAAACCTTTGATCATTAATCATGTAGAGTCACTCTTGCTGATGTAAATTGTAAGGTTCGGCTAACGTGCGAACAACATAATTGATTGCCAGTATAGATTATGGCATTTGTTTACTTTCCAAAACGACAATGGGATATAATGAATGAGTGACTTGGTGTCAATCAACACATTCGAAGGAAGCTCTAAGGTAGTAAGAGCAGGCTTAAGCAAAAATAGTTCATATGGTGGGCTTGGTGGGTCAGATTGATAACATTTTATTCACTTGTTCTAGAGTGAACATCACAGTAAAAAAAAAATCCAATGGTGTCTTTGAGGAAAATATATGTGCACGTGCATATGTAAATATATTATTGAATCAGTTAATATTATCTTTGAGTTTCACAAAACATAAAGTGATCTGGTGTTTAAATGAATAGTAACCTCCCATTCCATTAAGAAATGACCCAATGTATTGAACAATAATAATCAGAAATTGAGATAATGGTTGGTTGTTGTTGCGTTTTATTCCTGTGAAAATTAAATTCTAAAAATATAGTATTCCTCGGACTTTCGTCATCAATTTCGTTTGTTTTTTACTGTTTTAACTAATTCAAATACAACTGATATTGGCGGTCCATCGGTTAGAACAAAAACCAATGAAAAAAAGCAAAATAAATTATTCTTACAGAATTCTTTATCCAATATTATAATCGTTAAGGGGTATTTCTTACGCTTCCAGAAAATCAGGAAAGTTGATGTGTTTGATGCCCATAATAGGTAACCCGTTTTCCACAATTTCAGTGTGAGTAAATGCGGCTGGTGGTAATGATGTCATCAAATATTTGAGGCGTTTTTATAAAAAAAATGCATGGTCAATACTATCATGCTGAAAACGACACTACACATAATTATAAATTTAAGTCTTGCAATATTCAAAATTGACTGACTTTAACGAGATACGGGTATTGAAATTATATTTTATATAGAAGCGATGTATAATAAGGCAAAATAATGATGCTCCCTTTTATTTTATAATCTTCTCGGATCATGTTACCAGTGAAATACATATTTCGTCTGAATCAGGTGTAAAATAGTTATATCTTACACTTGAGAAAAACTGTGAAATCTTACAAAGTTCATGTAATGATGTGAAAATGATATTCTAATATCAATGTGTTAGCCAGCATCGTATTATAGGACATGGTGAACGGGGCTCATGTCCTCAAGAGTACAATATGACCTATTAAAATAGCAAAGAAAACGGTTACAAGTCCAATTGTTGAAAATTATAAAATAGACCTGTTTAGGGGCACAAGGCAAGGATCAAACCACAAAGAGCTAAGAAAGAAACATATAAACATCACATGCATTGCACATAGCAACTCATATAATTTAGTTAGCGTTCATATTTTAAAATATCATTCAATGAATTCATTTACTTGCAATGACAAAAGTATTAACATTATTGGCCTTGCTGAAATCAATCAAGGGCCCCTTTTCAGCTCATATAATACAATTAAAATTTCACGAACAAACCAATTAACCAAACTTTTTATGGGGATCCAGATTATAGAAACGCAGTTCAAGGAGTAAAAATACTTAACGATTGACTTAGAACTTCACTTGCAATACAACAAGAATAGATGTATTATTTAGTTTATATTTAAATTGATCACAGCCTTAAAAAGGTCAGTGAAACATGCGTTCCCATGTTTATGAGTACACAATCACACACTATTCCAAACATTTATAAATATTAGCAAAATAAAACATATAAGCCTTATCGGTGGGAGCATCAACTGGAAGACGTCCCTTGACTATGGTACGGAAACGTCCATGGCCTCTGGTACGGCTAGATCCACGGGTCCACGATTTACGCACATTTACAGCCTATCAGCTACATTCTTTGTATAAACGGCCCAGAACGAAGTTAAACGTTAATGTTAAACGGTTTTGCATGGTT
Source organism: Mya arenaria (assembly GCF_026914265.1). NCBI lineage: Eukaryota > Metazoa > Mollusca > Bivalvia > Myida > Myidae > Mya > Mya arenaria. Next base: position 11,988,225 of record NC_069125.1, on the reverse strand, counting down.
TACCTGAATGCGCATTACGTATTGAGGACCTCTTGTGACTTTCAGTTAGTATTTAAGTACGCTCGAGAAACTAACTAGATATGCAGGCGACCTAAATGGTCAATGTTCTCTTCTTTTGTTAAGAAATACTTGAACAACCCTTTCTGCGCTCTATTATCATATCCAGAAGCCATCCGGTTTTATTGACTATTTGTTTACTGACAACTTTCAGCTATACTACAGTCACATTCCCTCACGTATGATGTGTCAATCGGTCCTAAAAAGACACATATGAACGTTTGTTATTTCAGACATACTTCTTTGACCAGCGTTGTAGTTTTTCTTTCGGTTGCATTTACTTGCAAATATACTTGTAATTTCAACAGTTTTCAGCGTCACTTGTCAGCATACTGATATTGACGTGATTAACAAATATGAGTTGAAATCGTGAAATCGTTCATTTAATATCGTGAATGCATGAATGTACAATTGTGGAATTATGAATAAGTGAACTCATGAATTCATGTAATTGAAATCGTAATATCATAATTTCGTGAATAACATGAATTCGTGAATAACTGATGTTAGTAGTAGTTTTATTCGTGCAACATGTCAATAACAGTACATTTTACATCAATATAAGATATATCACATATTGTATTTGCATGATATTTAGAGTCCTAATAAGTTATATCACAGAAAGTTTAACATGAAATACATAATCTTTACTAGATCTACTAAAACAAGTATTACTTCTGGTGTTAATGATAAAGCTATCTAATTTATTACCAAATAATTTTTACAAAATAAAGTTTAACATAATAAATGACATTGCACAGGATAACCCGTAAAGATTTGCACAAGTACAAAAGCTTATATCCAACGGGGTCCATGTCTAAGGTATTAAAGTTGGCATTTAATGATTTAGTGAACAGTATTATATAATATTATATCATATACTCATATGAATTAAATTAATATATGACATTCATCACAAATACACTACTATCAGTATCACATAATTATATAATATACCACACAATTATACAAATAGTTAAGGAATATTTAAAAATTACCAAAGCAACTATATAAAAATTGTGTTGAAACGCTAATGTTGAAATCGTTAAATCGTAAAATCGAAAATAAAATATCTGATACCAGTAAGAGTATGAGTTGTTTAGGGTTTCTTAACCTTTAGCCTCTTAAACTCTTTCGCGCATATCCCAGAAACATGCTTCGACCGTATCACTAACCCATTAGTTACCAAATGTTTACCATTTAAATGGTTCATAAGAAAGCGTTTAATTGCATTTGTGTTTTAAATATCAAAATTGATGTTGAGTGATAAACCGATTTTAAAACAGATCTTAAAGCATTTTCCAGTTATTTATGAATACGTTTTTATATGAAAACATGAAGGTAAGACACACTTGTGGCACTGAACGCACTTTACAGATCAGATAAAGAATCCCAATTTATTAATGTCGCAAATGGGAACTAGCCAGTATTCTTTATCTTTACGGGCACTCCCAACAGATAGACTGATTATGGAAATGTCCACACCATACCGACATGTTTCTCTCCGGGGACTGTTCACAATTGGTCTCAAAAGTTAACAGCTTTGAATAACAATAACATATATGCTTATGTATATATCGTAAGCTTTAACTGTTTGACTATAGGAGACCTTTATTGTTAATTAAAAGCAAAATCAATGCCAATACTTTATGATTCGGCCCAGTCCGAGCTATGTCATTACTTAAACTATTAGTTGCCCAAGTATGCCTACCTAAACTATCCATTTTTATCATAATATATGATTTTCTAGGGAATCTATTTTCAGGCATTTGTAATACTTTGCACAAATATTTTACACATTTTAAGACATATCAGTGTTTACAGTTTTTCTTCTTTCAAGAATTTATCCAGTCATCATTATCATTCACATCGTTTAGTATAAAACCAAACAATAAGTATTTCAATTGGATGTAGGTTTTAATTTGTACGTTCAAAGTTAAAGGCATCAAAATACCTTTGGCTATTATCAGCATTGATACAAATCCCTTGAATACTCGATCTTAGAACGTGCAATTAAAATATGCAAATTGATGTCGGCTTATAGTAAGACTAAATATAAATATGATTACTTGTTAACCAACCGTGAGTTGGTACAGATAGCAAATTGTACTTTGCTCACAGAATTGATTTTACTCGAATTCAAACAATCAGATCTCCCAAACTTGATAATTATGTCGCTGGTACTATATTGACTGTTGGTTTAATTTTTGTTAGTAAATGAATTGATACCGAAATATATCTGCGAAAGAGCTTTCACGCTTTTTAGGAATGTTTGTACCAGTAGATCCGTTAATTTTTCACGCGTTTTTGTTGGAAGAACAGAGATAATTTTACGTTTTTGTAAGTGTCCGAATTTAGTTTTCATTTAAGAAGTTATCATTGCGCAAAGTGTTTTTTTAAATGGGATCTGTTAAATTCATTGACTTCGTACGAATAAATGAATTATGGTTAAAGTTTCACATAAACACAAACTGGAAACAATTAGCCTACGAAATCAAAGATCAAGTGCTTCCAAAGGGTCAGTTGTTTTTCAAAAAAAGAGTCTTGCTATAAGTGGGCAGATTGTAAAAATTGACGGCTACCTTAATTACCGTTTTATTAGACTGTCGGCTGCAAGCCGACAGTCTTTAGAGAGCGGTATTTCAGAAACGCGACTAGTCGCCTGACACGACATATTGAACATGAATATATTAATACACACCACCTGCGTAGCAACAGAACTACTTACATGAATGTGGGGCGTCAAGTACCTGCTTATGTGTACTTAACGCGTTATTGCCTTTTCATGACAAACATTGCGTGCTAGTCTTAGTATAGTTGTACCGTTGCAATTTGGTGAGTTTTATTGAACAAAATAATGAAAAATAATGAAAGTATAGCATTTACATACGAAGTCATTTTACCCTACATCCAATAGTAAGCTACACCACATGTTTGCACCCCGTGTGACGTCACACATATCCCGGCATTCAAGACTGACCCGGCAAACCCCGGCAAAGAACTTATTTTATGAATGAAAGCTATTAAGAAATAAATCATACGCGGTTAAAGAGTTCATGTCATGTAATATTTTGTGAAATAGCTTTTACGTTTCAAATGATTTTTTTCAGCAGCAATCGAACTATTGTATTTGTTTGAGTAAATTATTTGGATTATACCTATCACAGTGTGTCAGCGTTATGACGTTGTTATTTTGGACTATAGGGTGAAGTTTTTAAAGTCATACACAATATGGCGGCGATTATGCGGAAATGAAATTGAATGTTACTTCGAACACGTTCTTCTACAAAATAACCGACCTGTATTTAGTGCTATTGCTTTAACATCAATCGAAGCAAAAATGGCATCAATGTATGCGTCTAAAAATGTTAAATTTAGATGGAGACAATCCAGAAATGAGCTGCCAGGAAGTGATCGATTTCGGACACGAAGGTACATATACATTAGTCTGAAATAATAGACGTGTTATACGGGATTCTTCCAATCCCTAACGTCTAAACGTCTATTCATATTTTACCATGGAAGTGCAAAGCTATTTTGCAAAAAAAACAAGCATTTAATGCATTAAAACACATTATTCACCTTTTCATTAAAAGGAAAGTTGACTGACACAGACAACAATTATGCCAAGTGGAACAACTTGACCCAATCGTAATAATTCGGCAGGGCTTTTTCTGCCCATTTTGGGAAAAAGACCCTAGACATTTTGCGAAATTTTGCGTCGTGAAAATGCAGGAATAGGGAAATTTTACAGTGAAAAGAAAAAGCTCCAGTCTAGTCTCCTGTGAATTAGGAAATGATTTAATATTAGTTTGTTTTCCCTTTAATTAGTCTAAAATAATAGACGTGTTATACGGGATTCTTCCAATCCCTAACGTCTAAACGGGAATGTGCAAAAAACGGGGGTGTTTTATAAATATTGAAATTGTTTTAAGTGAAGTATTTTATGGTTGAAATTGATCATAAAGAGTTATATTCATATTTTACCATGTAAGTGAAATGTTATTTTGCACTAAACAAGCATTTAGTGCATTAAAACAAGTTGTTTACCTTTCCAATGAAACGAAAGTTGACTGACACAGACAACAATTATGCGAAGGGGAACAACTCGATACAATCGTAATAGCTCGGCCTCCTCCGACAAAGCTTCGAGATAGACCTCGTTATACAATCGTAACAACTCGGCCATGGCCGAAATGTTCCGAGCGATTTAAAACTGTGCCCTAAAGCCTTGCAGGTGCCCTTCATGTATATATCGTTATGTTTTGACAGAATGAAATGAAAAAAAGCCGTCAAACTCATTATTATAAGTTGGATATTTATTTTTTTGTGTACGAAACTAATATAAAATAACATTATCTGGTAATATTTCTTGTTTTTATGATATTTTATAGACGCTATATGCTTTAACCCGGAATCCTGATCGGAACAACTACCCACTTTTGATACTAAACAATTTGTACGTGAAGGATTTGCCATATCAAAAATCTAAAAAAAATCCGTCAACGTACAATAATTTGGACTACCCTTTAATAAGACCCACAATGGCTGAAATATCAATCCTTGGGGTGTAAATATCTATTGCAATAAATCATGACAGATAATATTTCCTATCTCTGAATATGATGAAAATCAATGATTTTTGAGTTCAATTACCAAAAAAACTTATCATCACCTAATTTATTAGGATGTTGAAAATGAACCAGTACAGGTAAAAATAATTTCTATAAAATATTTTTTTTTTTTTTTTGGATTGGGATTTTTTTTTGAAGATTGGGAAAAATATCTTATATTTTGCTTTGGGAATGGGTCCGATAGTCGGACCCGTGAGTACTATAGAAAAAGCCCTGTTCGGCCACCTCCGACAAGCTTCGAGATAATACAATCGTAACAACTCGGCCTTGGCCAAACAATCTGAACACCTCAGCCAGTATCCAACAGGGACTGACTATCTCGAAGCTTACCGAAGATGGCAAGTTGTTACAATTGATGGCCGAAATGTTCCGATTGTTGTAAAATTGTGAACTGCAGCCTTGCAGGTGCCCTTCATGTATATTTTGTTATGTTTTGACAGAATGAAATGAAGAAAAAACCATTTAACTCATAATTATTTGCTTGATATTACTTTTTGGTTACGGAATTTATATAAAATAACATTATCTGGTAATATTTCTTGTTTTTATGATATGTTATAGATGCAATATGCTTTAACCCGGAATCCCGATCAGAATAACTACCCACTTTTCGTACAAAACAATTTGTACGTGAAGGATTTGCTGTATCAAAAATCGTAAAAAATCTGTCAACGTACAATTATTTGGACTAGAAGGTACATCTAGCTGATCTACATCTCTTAGTCTAAATATTTGTACGTTGACGTACTCTTTTTACGATTAAAAAAAATGTATATATATATATATATATATGGCAAATCCTTCACTACAACATCTTCATGTTACTTTCAATTCAAAGTTGATTATTCACTAAAATTATTTCGCATTTTTAATTGTTGTTTAACCTGAAACGTCTCAACCATCAAAAAAGAACATATATGCTTCAAAAGTCTAAAAAATAGACGTGTTATATGGGATTCTTCCAATCCCTTACGTCTAATCGGGTTTGTGCAAAACAGGGTGGGGGTTGAAAGATATTGAAATCGTAGTTAGATAAGTATTATGTGTTTGAAATAGATTTTAAAGGTTTTATATTCGTATTTTAGTTATTACCATGTAAGTGCAAAGATTTTTTTCACAAAACAAGCATTTAATGCATTTAAACACAACCATTTTACATCTATGTAAATCTATGCAACGCAGCCTTGCAGGTGATCTTCATGTATAACAGTTTATATCATTTTGTTTTGACAGTATGAAATGAAGAAAAACACTCATCAAACTCATAATAATTCGTCAGCTTTTATTTTTTGTGTACATAACTCATATTTTAGATATATATTATTATCTGACCCGGAATCCCAATCGGAATAGCTACCCACTTTTGGTACAAAAAAATTGTATGTGAAGGATATGCCATTTCAAAATTTGTAAAAAGATCAGTTAAGTTACTATTATTTGGACTATAGTGCTTCAAGTGTTTGATTTATTGTCTCTATAATGTATAATGCACCTGTCAATTGTAGAGCCAAGCTGGGAGCTGCCTAAAAATCAGTTACCCAGTTAGCTCAGTTTGACAGATTTCCATGCAAGTGTTCACATGGTCGTAGGTTCAAGCACCATACCAGTAGAATCTTTTCTCAGAGGTTTACTTTAGAACCCATCATCCAGGAGTAAACAATTATGATTTTTTTATTAAATATTACAGGCCATGTTCTTTTGTAAACTTTCAGATTGAGAAGTGCCTGGATACAAGGCTATTATTGTTAACATCATCTGATACAATCAACTGGAACAAAGCTGAAATGGCTGCCTGACCTGACTTAAAAATTGGATGGCAGTACATCAGACTAGAAGATTACAAGTATTGAGGTGGACAAAATGAAACCTGAGCCTACCAAAGCTGACAGATTGCACAAGAAACACATAAATGCAGGTATTTACTGAGATATTGTAATTATTTTTTGAAAATTCTCATTCATATTGGAAGTTCAGTTGAAACAGAGTTGGCAAAAAAAAATGAACAAAGGTATATACATTTTGAATTCTAATTCAATAAGAACTTTACTGGCCAGCACAGAATGGTAAAATGCTAGTCTACCAATATAAATGTGCCTGGTTCGAATCAGTAAAGCTGACGAATGTACTGGTTGTGTAGCCAGGATGTGAGTAGGTCTGCACTTGGCTGATAATGCATATCATATGTTTAAGCTGCACTCTCACAGATTGTCTGTTTTACCAACTCTTTTTTATTTCTTGTTGTTGTAATGAATTATTTTATGCGAATTTCTGAACACTGGACATAACAGACAACTGGAAAAAGGGGATCGATCGCTGCTTTCTTATATTAATTCAGTCAAAAAAGACAACTGAAAATATTGGAACGCTGTTTTCTTATTTTAATACGGTCAAAAGATGATGTTCTGTGCCAAAAATCTCATTATTAGTAAAGCGTTAGTAATGCTTTTAACCATAAAACCAATAGTTACAAATGTAATATGATCTTATCTTTTGTCAGCAGTCTTATTTCATCAGTTTTCATACTGCTTTTCATTAGCTTATTCCAAGCCAAAAAGTAAAAGAAGTTGTCAAAACCTTCAATCTGTGACTGAGACTGCAGCACTCTTACAGATTGAATGTTTTGACTACTTTATTTATTTTTTGTCTTGGAACGGGCCATTTTATGTGAAAATGCATGTTAACCATTCATATAAGATTGCTGACAATAAATTTGTCAGAAAATGTTTATATTTAAGTTCAAAATGTTTTATGCATTTTTCTTAAACCGTTAGTAACGCTTTAAGCCATAAAGCCTTTGTTTTCGACCTGAAATATGGAAGTCTGCAATGTAATATTTTGTCAGTAGTCTTATATCACTGGTTTGCAGATATTTTAGGCAAAAAATAGGTCATTCCAAGACAAAAATACAAAAGTTGTAAAAACAGTAAATCTATGAGAGTGCAGCTTTAAATGACTAAATGTTTTGATTTGGCTCAATTTTCACCTAAAATCTTATAGTTTTGTGGCATCTAAATGGTTTGTTTTTAACAACATTACATGTGCATATGAATATATTTGCTCTTAAATTCGTAATTTAGATTGGAAGATTCATTCTCTGGAAAGTAGAAAAGGGCATGTTACATACTGTTATCACTGCCATGACAGAAACCATATTGAGGCGCTGGTCCACCTGTAGGAAGAATTGCGCTATTGGTTGGAGCAGCACTATTACCCAGCCATACACCAGCACTTAGTTTGTCATAGGGAGCATTTCTGAGCAGTTATGGAGACCACTAACTATGCAGGTATGTCATAATCAAAATCTTGGTTTATATATTTTTTTTATAATTTAGCATCTGTTGAGAAGAAATTTATTTCTAGATTGAAGGCACACACTATAGATTGATGCCCAAAAATATATTTCTTAATTTAATGCATTATCATGTCTAACTCATTTGACTTAAATGATCAAAGCAAAAGAAATGCAAATGATTAATCTGCAGATATACAAATGTAAGCTTTTTTAACTGGGGAAATTGTTGCCACTTGTCTATTAATTAAAGAACACATTTATAATTAATAATGTTTAATCTGTACACAAATCATATGCCTTCTTTGTTTTAACCATCAATGTCAAAGAGTCCAGCATGATAATGCATTAAATTGAAAAAATGCATTAATTTATATGAACCCTTTAAAACAAAGACATTCCCTAAATCCAATAAAAAAATAATTGAATATTGATGCAGAGTTCAGTTAGAATATAATATAACTTTTTTTGCAGGTGTTGCAGTGAAATTTGCACCAGTGTGTTTTCTGTGGAGATAAAGAGATAGTGTCCAGCAATGAAGACCCAACTCAAGATCTGACCTTGTAAGGCCAATATAAAATAACTGTGTGGGAAAATGGGAAAAACCTGCAGTCAGGAATGCACGGAAATCATCAAAAGAACAGTGTTAAATTAATCTTGAATAACTTGACATTTATTTTGTTTGACATATTTATTCATGGTGCAGTGAAAACATTCTTTTTTTCTCATGGTTATTTAAATTTAGAATTGATAGGAGGGAACATCACTATGTAGTTTCATGTTCATAGTCAGATCAAAACCCATGTACATGCCCAAATGAGCATTTGAAAATATCAAAATGGTACTTGTTGTATGTAGTGTAAGTTAATTAACATAATAAACAAAAATATTTAATCAATTTCAATTTATTATGCCCCTTTCAAAGAAGAGGAGTATATTGCTTTGCACATGTTGGCCGCTACGTCCGTCTGTCTGACAGTAGACCAAAGCTTTTCCGGGTGATAACTCTACAATTCCTAGACTTATTGTCAAACTTGACATGAAAGTTTGGTTTAACTAGTAGATGACCCCTTTTGACAATGCCTGCACCTATGGCCCTCAAACTCAACATGGAGGCTAAGTCTGACTATTAGAAGATCCTATTGATTTAAGGGGTCATTGGGTCAAAAGTCAAGGTCACAGTGACCTTGAATGCTAAAAGGTTGTACGAATAATGACTGGACAAAGCCTGCACCCATGGCCCTTGAACAACTTGACTTTGGGGTTGGGCCTGACCAGTAGGTGAGCCCTATTGATTTGTCTCAGACCATTGAACGCAAAAAGCTTGCCTGTGTGACAACTCGACAAAGTCTGCACCCATGGCCTTCAAACTTGAAACTTAGGTTTGGGGTGACCAGCAGATGACCCCTTTGGATTTGGAGGTCAAGGTCACATCTCCAATATTGGTCATTAAAATTATGTCATTTACTTATTCCCTGCTGCTAAGAGGATACATGTTTATCAGCAAATATCAGCCATCATCTGAATATGAGTGAAAACTGTACCAACTACCCTCATACTTTGAATAGCATAATCTTAAAACTGCCTCAAAGGCATCTTTTGTCAATGAAAAACCAGATGTCATTTCGGTCCATGCATATTTCATTCAATTGTCCAGATATTCTTGACAACATGGCGCTAATTAATGCTGCAGATTTGAAATTTAAGACATTAGTTTTTTTTCTTCAGCACCATTCAGATTTATTAACACTTTTATAATAAAAACAAACTAGAAAACACATTTTAAAGATATTAGTTTTTTTCATGGTATGATGCCACAGCACCATGCAGATTTGTTTTCACTTTAATATCAAAGAAAGTAACTCGAGCACAAATTTTGTAGATATGTGGACTCTGTTGATAGAAGTTCTGGGAGGCATTTTTAGGCTTGAAAGAGCATCATTTTAAAGTTATACTTTAATTATGTCCCTTGAATCTTGGGTATAGGTTGTATTGTATTTGCATTTTAAAGACATTGGCTTCAACAGACCCTAATGAAATGAAGGAATGTAATTGCTTACTGAAACTGTTATAAGCGACGTCATAAATTGAAGCAATTTTAACATAATGAATATGCATTTAACTAATTTAAAGCGGTTCAAAATTAGGAAATTTGAATTAAGAATCTTGTAGGCCATTGGATACATGATTAAGTAGGGCCAATATATTTGTGCTTATTATAATCACATTTATCCTTCTTCATCTACCTTAAAGAGTGTTCATCATTTGTATGAAATCATTTAATCACGTTTCATTTGAAAGAACTTTGCGGTAGTGTTTGCTTGCTTCAGTTACGTCACCGACAGTCTTGCAGCGCTTTCAGCGCTTTGATAACATTCGCAATCGGGTTGACTCGACGTGGCGGAACGCGGGGTGAAATATAGAAATGAACGCATTGGGCATTATGCTTATATCGCGGTTTATAGTGAAAATTAGAGTTAAAGATAACGTTCTCGGTAAGAAAAATCGCGAAATATGCAAAATATGCAAAAAGTGCGTGACTGGTAGTGTAAAACCCAGAGACAGGCCAACCCACTAACAATCCTTTCATTTTTTCTGGGGATGACAAACAAAAATCAGACTTCTTGTACTTTGATCCGAAAGGATTAACTTACTTCACAGAGTAACTTGTACAATAAATGTTCCCGCCTAATGGTTAATTACATAACAAATCGTACGTCTTGTTTAATGGTCGTATTTACAGTTGCTCAGAAGGGGTGTCTAGAACATTGCACTTAAAAACCCGGAAACAGAAGCAGAAGGGTCGACTTAATGGCCGGGTTACCAGTTGATCAGTTTTTAGGAAAAATGTATCTTACAAGTTAAGACTGTAATGACTCTGAATTGTACTCGTTGGGAATCTCAACAGGATGAAGTCGTTATCTTGTGTATTCGGAATGACGTTGCTTCGAGCCATACTTATGTGAATAACTACAGAAAACATCAACAACAAAAACCCCATTATCACCGAAACATCTTACGTATATCTGCCATCAGCGTACTGAAATAACAGAAAAAAACACTTTATCTTGGCCTATGTCAACGTACTTGAGAATAGAAAAAAACAACATTGTGTCTTCATAATTGTAAGCGTATTGAAATATGAGAAAAAAACGTATCATCGCAGTTGTCAACGCTCTTGACTATGAGAAAACACCGCAGCGGTTCAGCTTTCAAAAATTTGAAAAACGCAATGTCCTCGCAATCATCAGCGAACTGAAATATGGGAACACAGCATCTCCACACAGAGGCGGCTGAATCAAGCATGGTTCCTTAAGCTTTCCCAGCTTTCGTTACAATAGTTCCTGCAAATTATGTCACTCTCAGTTACCAATATATTGTAATAAAACATATTGATAATATCGTAGATTGGAACCAAAGACATTAAGAACAGAGGAGCGCTTACAGCCCATCAAATTAACTTTATTATTGTGTGAATGAAGCTAAAGCATGTCAAAATTAGGTGTGTATGACAAAAAACATTCGTACATAATGCTTAAATTGTTTATCAATTACAAACGAAAAAAAAGCCGTTCGCGTGCAAATGTAATAAATTATAACTGAGTTTCAGTCTCCAACATGAAAAGTGGTTACAAATAACAGATTATCATGATTGCTTTGCTAAACTTTAAAGCTGGTTAGATGGATAATATATATACTGATCGAATGCAACGACATAATAATTTTGCTGTACCGATTGCGTTTTGGGATTTAAATGCCGAATATCAACCAGCAAGATAACGCTTTAGATAGACTCAATTTGGTATAACTTTATTTTTTGTCCACTCCATACATTACCAACTACTGCAGGAGAGTTTTACGTCATCGCGGGAAATCGCGGCGATATATTCCGCGGAAGCCAACGCTGTGGTGCGCGTTATCGCCGCGTTCATCTCTGCTTACGCATACGAAAATATGCACGCTGCGAATCGCCGATATGCGACTTACCGCGATTTTTTCGAACAAGGTGACAGTAGCGTCTTTATACTTTCACAGTTGCAAAGCATACTTTTTAGGGATCAAGCTACGTTGATAGATAATAGTTGAATAAAACTGACTAGAATTATATGTATAAGAGGGGAACTAAGAATACGAGATAGATATTGTCCGCGGTAAGGAAAAATCGGAAAAAAATGTGCAAAAACGCGTGGTTGGTGGTTTATCACTTTCAATCATTTTAATAAAGCTTTGGTGACATGTTCACATTAATAACGCCACGTTAGAAATAATCTCAGTTTCTTATGGCGTTGTTTAGATGTCCGCCCCAAGAAGGAACAAACAAATATCAAGACGAAACACAATAGCAACACCTTTTTAATACTTGATAATGGCAATACTTAAAATACTTGTCCATAAAGTTCTCCAGATGCTCACATCTTAGACGGCTCCTTACTACGCTTTTATTCGAGCACCTTTCAAGTTCTTTTTTAAAGAATTAATCCCGTTTTTGATACAATATTTAAACCGTTCAGTATAAAACGAATAAAACAGTATTCTCATAAGATGTAGGATTTAGTCTCCTAAGTTCAAAGGTCAAGGCATATCATAAGATGTAGGATTTAGTCTCCTAAGTTCAAAGGTCAAGGCATCAAAGTAAGAGGCACGGTCTAAAATACTTCTAGCTATTATCATCATTAAAAACAAAATTGCCGAGAACTCGAACGTAGTCCTTACACTTACAACAAGCAAATTAAATTTAACGATGTATATATTAACTTTTCGGCTTATGAGGGGACTATATATAGATAAGAATTATAAAATCCCGATACTCACAAATAATCGAACTTTAAAGTGGAAAAGACAACACTGCGACAGACCCAAAGACAGTACGGCCCATGAATAACTTTTTTATGTTTCTGGGGATAACAAACAAAAATGGAATAAATTGCAGATTCCGGCAGTTGGGATCTGAACGGATTTACTTACTTTGCTGAACAATTTGTAAAAAAGATGTTCCAACTCTTCTTTTAGCAAATCATACTTCACATTTACCCTCAAATTACAGCGAGCATTATAGTTCATTTAACTGGCAAATTACCAGTTGATCAGGAGGGTTTTCCGGAATATTGAGCTTAATAATTAGGAGGCAGAGGAGTCGACTAAATGCTCGTATAACCAGTTGATCAGTTTTTAGGAACAGTGCATTTAGCAAGATTAGTCTCTCATTTTCACTCGTTGGGAAATTTCAATATAAAGAAATAATTCTCTGATGTATTTGGGATGGCGCGGTTTTCGTTACCGACGAGCAGCAATAACAGAAGCCTATTATGACAGAAGCATATAGATAGCTCTACCATCAATGAATTAAAATAAAAGAAACACTGTGTCCCGGAAGCGGTCAATGTTCCTAAAAATACAAAAAACCTGTGTCCTCACAGTTTTCAGCGTAGTATGAAATATTTAATGGATAATGAGGTTATTCCTTCAAAACTTTGTCATCTGAACTTAAACACCTGCCTAAATTCCTGCGTCTTATGGAATATATTTTGTATTCGTTTTATACTGAACGGTCTGAATAATGTATCGAATACAAGATAAATTCTTTTAAAAAAAAAACACACTTTAAAAGTGCTCGAATAAGAGGCAGTAAGGAGCCGTCTGCGATATTAGCATCAGGCGCATTTTATGAACAATTTAATTATTCTCATTATCAAGAACCGTATAAAAGTCTATAGTCACAGTTGGCTAAAATGAGAGAAACCTAGTTGCTTTATTCTCGCCATATCATTTACTTATTGATCTTAATTGAATTGTCATCCCTTCACCTCATTGGAAATGTTATAAATAATTTCCAAACGTTTCACCCGTTAACTTTGTTGCCATTTTTAAATTCCATTTTCAACTGAAATGGGATGATAAGGAGTTTTTCCATCTCTATTTCAAACAGAGATGCAAATATGACTAATATATTAGACAGGGCAGCACTGTATCAAAACTCTGTAATATGGTCATTCGCGATTGATTATATATTAGTCGTGATGATTCTGGTCGATTTTCGGCATTTGAAGCCCCAAAAACTAGGTACACAGATCAAATAAGTAAAGGTAACTGAATGCTTGAATCTTTAAAAAAAAACTTGTACCGGGCTTACTAAAAATAAAACAAGAGATACATTGGTATATTATTGAAAATGATTAAACTTGTCACCAAAGCTTCATTTAACTTATTCAACAAGTGATATGGAACGGAGATATAAATAAAGGCATACCAAATTGTGTCAATCTAAAGCGTTATCCTGCTGGTTGATAATCGGCCGTTAAATCCCAAAACACAATCGGTTCAGCAAAACTATTATGTCATAACTTCAAATGTCAAACTGTAAACATAATTTCATTATTTTTTTCAATTGGACCAGCTTTAAGATTTAGCGAAACAATCGTGACAAGATTTGGCAGACTGATAAACGGACAGACATCTATAAAACACTATGTATCCCTTTTTTCAGACCACCCACGGTGGCACCCTTTAAATTCTCCGTACTTCACATGTTAAGTGCATCGTACTGGCAATATCAAAGAGTGTTATTGAATATGTGCCGTCCTCACTCGAAATTAACGTTATTAATATGGCAACTTCTCATGTTCCGAGTGATAGAACTATGAGTAATTACATTGCTCTGACGGGGCCGAAAGGCTATGCCAATCATAGTGTGTCAGGATTGATTTTGCTAATAATCAACAATAAATGTCTCCTTTTACCAAAGATTGAAAATGTTCTGTTTATCTTACACTTATATAATTGAATATGTTTATGCGTTTGGAACAACGTCTACAATTTCGTAAACAGTTAGTTACGTGTTGTGTCATTTGCTCCGAATGCAATGTTCAAATGCTATACGAGCTTGAAAAGTCCACCAAAGCTACGGTGATACTAATTTAATCGGTTTAGAACTTTACACAGTATACAAGTTCAACATAATATACACATGGCTCAGAAAAAACTCACATCCCAATACCTATCCTCGCTGAATTGTTGCCCCTCTCATTAAATTATGACGTCCTATATGACATCCGTAACACGCTTGTTTAATCCGAAATCGAACTTATTCAACTAATACACCCATCAATGTTGTTTTTTTCGCCGGAATGGGATGAAGTGCTTTTAAGGCAAAAGTTCTTTGCAAAATAATCCGACCGCCGCCAGACCACTGGGCTTGAAAACATTTGCCTGACGGTAATGTTTCTCTTTCTCTTAATTTACAATACTCTATTCCAAATCGAGGAAACCATGCTTGAGTCATTGACCTCTGTGTGGAGTTGATGTGTATCCATACTTCAGTACGCTATTGACTGCGTTTTCCAAATTTAAGGACGCTGAACCGATGCAGTGTTTTCTCATAGTTAAGTAGGTTTACTGCTGCGATGATACGCTGTTTTCTCATATTTTAATACGCTGACAACTATGAGGACACAGTGTTTTGTATTCACAAGTACGTTGAAATCTGCCAGGACAAAGTGTTCTTCTTTCATTTCAGTACGTCGATGGTAGATATATGATATTGTTCTGTGATAATAGGGCTCTTGTTATTATTGCTCCTCGGAAACGAGAACCAATGTCATTACGAATACACAATAAAACGATTTCTTTCTGTTAAGATTCCCAACGAGTACAAATCCGAGTCATTACGTTCTTACCTTGTAAGATGCACTGTTCTTTAAAACTGATCAACTGGTTATACGACCATAAAATCGACTCGTCTGCTTCTGTTTTCAGGTTGTTAAATGCAATGTTCCAGAAAAAACTGAACATCTGGTTATTTGCCCATTAAATTGCGGGTAAACGAGACGTACGATTTGCTGCGTAAATATACCATTAGACGGGTTGGATGAAATTATCTGTGAAATAAGTAAATCCTTTCAGATCCCGACTACCTAAATCTTAATAACAATGATATTTGGTTGGGTATCCCCAGAAATATAAAACGGATTGTTAATTGGTCTGACTGTCTCTGAGTCTTATGAGTCTCTTTCCTCGCCTGACTTGGTCACATTTAAAGTTCGGTTATTTGTGAGTTTCGGGATTATATAATCCTATTTATATTTAATCTTACCATAAGCCGACAGTTATTACATCAATTGGCATGTTTTATTTGCACGTGCTACGATCGGGTTTTCAAGAGATTTTTTTCAATGCTGATAATAGGTATATTAGACAGCGCTTCTTATTTTGATGCCGTGAACGTTGAACTAAACAAATTGAAACCTACATCTAATTGAATTGCTTTTATTCCAAGTTTCTGGTTTGTGATTGTTTGTCTGTGTGATCTATGTCTTTGGCGTTTACCCTGTGTCATTAAACGGGGTTAATGTTTAAACTTTCGGCTACTGAGCTTTCTGTAGTTTTTCATATACATATTTAAACTGAACGGTCTTACTAGTAATGGAATCATCATTATTATTCTTGAATGAAGAAAAACTGTAAGTAATGCTCGAGTAAGAGTTGACGTCGAATCGTCTAAGATATGAGCATAATGACGAATTTTATGGGCAATGCTATAATTGCCATTATTTAGAACAAGATGTCAGTATAAAGACACAATTGGCAAAAGGGAGAGATACTGCTTTACGTTGTTTTCGCCATAAACTACACATATTGATCTTAATTGAATGGTAATCCTCGCACCTCAAGGTTAACTGTATCACTGTGAACATGTCTCTTTTATGTCGTTTTATATTTTTGTACGACTTTCAAATATGTGGTCTATGTTAATTGCAGTTATCCGCATTATAGTAATACTACCATGTCTTTTTAACACTAAAATCCAGAGATATTTTCTTTCATCATTTAAAACATAAATGCAAAGAGAAGGAGACTGATTTTATTTGTTTTCAAGTATTAACAGTTACTGTATACTCTGCTCGATATTTGTTTGTTCCGTACTGGTAAGTAGATTGTGAAAAATAGAATTTGAAAACGAATCAATGTGGTATGGCCTAACGACCCAAACTCATAACCATGTATTGTAACATTGACTTTAACAAGAGGAATTTCGATAGGGGCTCTGCACATTTTCTTAATGACGTGAATAATTTTAACCAAAGCTTCATATCAATTATTTAATAGGTGATATGGAACGGATATAAAAATAACATAATATCGAAGTGTGTCTTTATCAAGCGTAGCCTGAATGAGAAGAACATATCACCAAAGCTTCATTAAAAGCATCCAATAGATGATATGGAGCGGATATATAAATAATGACCTACCAAATTGAGTCTATGCTAAGCTTCGCCTTTGACAAAATTATCCAACAAATGATATTGAGTAGACATTTAAATAATATCATACCAAACTGATTCTACGTGGGTCGCCATATTGAGGCTAACATGTGACCAAAGTTTCATTAAAATGCTTCAAATGATATGAATCAGACATAAGAATTAATGCATATCAAATTGAGTCTATGAAAAGCGTTAACTTGCTGGCATTCGGCTTTTAAATTCCAAAACAGAATTGTTATAACAAAACAAGTCCGTCGTAATATTCGATCTTTAAGCATACTTTCATTGTTTGTAAAATGACCAGCATTAAGTTGTATCAGAGTAATCTTGACAAGATTTGTGACAGAGACAGTTCGACAGGCAGGCATCTACAAGACACTATGTACATAATACCCCTGTCTCACTTCACCCACTGTTGTCAGAATCCCCGTCCGGATGACCTGTTATGGGTATTGTACTGGAAACATCAACTAGTGTTATTAATTTGGCAACTTTTCATGTTCCGCGTAATAGAACAATGAGTAATGGCATAGCTCTGATGGGACCGAAAGGTTTTGCCAATCATGGAGTGTCGGTATTGATTTTGCTTGTTATAAGCAATAAACGTCTCCTATAATCAAACGGTGGCCAGTTTTTTTTGCACATATACATGAATGTTAACATGGAAATGGAACAAAATTTGGCATTTCGCTATACTGTTTTTTACTTATAGTGTCCTTTGGTCCGATGTAAAACTCAAATTCTATACTAGCTTGATATGTAAATCAACGCCACGGTTATACTAATTAAATGAGTTAAGGTTTTACAGATTACATCGCCGCGCATCGCTTAACATACATTATAACGTTCAAATGTTTATACACGGCACAGAAAATACCAAATACCTAAATACCTTACCTTGCCGACTTGCTCCCCGTCTTATAAAATGTTGACATCTATCCTCGATGACAACTGCAAACAACGTTTGATCCGAACCCGAACCTATTTAATTAATGCACCAATCCATTTTTTGCCATGGATTTTTTTGGAGGGGGGAGGATGTTAATTGCTTCAACATCTACATTCGTTCTTTTATGATTTTCTGTTCGTATGAAATTAACAACATGGACATACAGCCTCATCTATTTCTGCAGATACATTCTGGCCCAAATGACACAAAACTATTTAAGTCAAATCTCTAACTCAATTCAAACTCATCTTACCACATAAAACTCCTATTATATTTGAAATTTCACTTCATTTTACCACATAGAAATCATATTGTATTTGAAAACCTTACTGATATGAAGATTGTGTCAATATTTCTAAGACATATTCTAGAGCAAACCATATACTTGAGTTATTGTTTAAATACAATGAATTGTACTTGAGTAAATTTTTTGCTGTAAATAATTTCCCCTTGGAATCAATTGTTATTGACATATTCTTTCCTTTTAAAGGCGGAAAACATATACGACGTTTAATTACTTTTACTAAAATGTGGTAAAATTAGTCTGAGATTGAGATTTGACTACAGTATATTTGTGATATTGGGCCTGGTCTTCTCCCATAGCATCTGTTTAAATCATGCCACTGAACGAACTGAAACATATTTTAAAAACAATGAATATATTATATTTGATGAAGCAGATGTACAAATTCTTGAATGTTCCATGCAAATAAAATGATTCAGTCCTACAAGATGAATGTTTATCGTGATTTGTAACTATAGTAAACAATGACAGACATCTACATTGAACTATCCCCTTGTATTGGGAATTAAATTCTTGTTCAGTCACTGAAGCATACGATTTACACATACGCCACGTCTGTAATTGTTCTACAAGACCTGTTAAACATTTGGGAACTATTGTTAAAATCCCTTGAGAGAAACATGTCGGTATAGAAGGGACATCTCTATAATCAGTCTGTCTGCTGAGAGTGTCCGTAAATATTAGAAGAAGATAAAGAATACTGGATATTTCCCATACGCGACGTTAATTAATAAGGAATCCTTATCTGATTTGTAAAGTGCTTTTAGTTCCACAAGTATTTGCAACCTTTTTCACGATACATTTTCCCAATTTGTTTTACAAATAAAAACGAACGCATAAATAGCTGAAAATTGCTTGAAGATCTGTTTAACTATCGGTTTATCACTCAACATTAATTTTGAAGCCCAAATGCAATTAAACGGTTTCAGTTTTCTTATGAACCATTTAAGTGATTAAATTTAAACGAATATGTTAGCGATACGAATAATAAAACATGTCTTAAACAAATGTGTAACAGGATTGCTTAAGGGTTAACGCTCTAAATGAATGAGAGTCCAGTGCATTACACAATACATGTATGTATTGCTATCCTCAATATCAACGTGAAAATCATGAGTAACAGACTTAAGGTTAAGAAACCCTTAACAAGTCATACGAATTCCCTTTTCTTCGATATTAACATCATTTACTCACGAATTCACGTTATTCACGAATTCATGAAATGCCATTTCAACATCATTAGTTCATGACTTCACTTATTCATAATTCCAAGATTTCACCCTCATGCATTCACGACTTTGTTTTCGATTTCAACTTCTCAATTGCACGATAGTAATTGAAAGATTTTACAATTCCACGATTTCAACTCATATTTCATTACAATATCAGTTCGGTGACAAATGATGCTGACAGCAGTTGAAATTACAAGCATGTTATAAAAAAAATGCAATCGAAAGAAAAACAACAACGCTGGTCAAAAAATATGTCTGGATATGTCGTTTATGTGTCCTGGGACCGGTTGACGCAGCATACGTGCGAAAATGTGACTTTATTATAGCTGAAAGTTGCTAGTAAAACAAATAGTCAAAATAACGCAATAGCTTCTTGGTATATTAGAGCCAAGAATGGGATGTTCAAGTATTACTCAACAAAGGAAAGATAACCTTAAACATTTAGGTCATCTGCATAGCTAGCTAGTACTCTCGAGCTTTCTTTTATACTAACTGACAGCCACTAAAGCCCCTCAATACGTAATGCGCATTTCGGAAATACATGCCAAATCGTTTATCATTCGTACATTTTATTTTCAATTTCCAGTTGTCTGAGAGTAGACGGGAATAAATGTAAATTGTGAAACTATGTTTCCCCGTATTTAACAGAGTTTGTGAACTAATTGTTTGTTAGGTCACAGGTGTTTAATCAGATGTACAGATGTAGTGTTCATTTGGCCTCATGGTTTATACAATCTTACAGTCATTATCATACTGTTTAAATATATAGTATGATGTTGTCGTTCCGGCTGGATTCATTAGGTGATTTCTGTATATAGTTAGCTTTGAAGTTCTGCTTGGTAGTGATGACATGAAAGCAAGTACAAATGAAGTCATCGTACTAGGTTCTGACCCGTGTATATACACTCAATGTAGCTAACAGGCTGCCAATGTGCGTACAAGAACCATGGGTCTGGCCAAGGACGTTAAAGGTAAACCACCAATCGCTTCAATACTCTAGTGTCTTCTAGTTGATGCTTGCTCCGATTAGTCTCATATGTTTTATTTTGCTGATATTTATAAATGTTGGGAATAATTTGAGATTGCGTACTCATAAAACAGTGAACACCTGATTCACTGACCTTTTAAAGGGTGTGACCCCAACAATAATCAATTCAAATATTAAATAAAATAATTCATTTGTCCTTGTTATATTGCAAGTGAAATTCAGAGTCTATCGTTGAGTATCTTGACTCCTTTAACTGTGTTCCTATAATCTAGATCAGCGTTAGCAGTTTGGTTACTGTGTTTGTTCCAGTATTTTTTTATTGTATAATTGAAACTAAAAAGGGCCCTTGATTGCTTTTCTGCATATCTCATGACGTAAATACCTTAGTCAATGTAACTACTCATAAATGATTCCTTTAATGTTATGTTTAACATGAGGATGCTAACTAAAATATATGAGACTTACAGTGTATAATGAATGTGGTGTTTATATGTTTCTGCCTTAGCTGTTTTCTGTTAGGCTCTTGCCGTGCGCTCCTAAACCTTTGTTTTTAATTTTCGACTTCTGGCCTTGAACCTGTGGTTTTCTATGTATTATTGCAATTTAAACGAAAATTTGTGGAAAATCATCCATTGTTACTTTTTTAGTAAGAAACCATTAACATACTTATAATAATCATAATACAAATCACAACAAACGAAAATGTACTCTGTATTTGATTCTTTGTTAATGGTATCATAGAAAGATGTTCTGTGAAAATTATGTATTTGTAATTGTTCGTCGTCGTTATCGTGAAGACTTCACATCCCTCATACACACGAAAAATATGTCTTTTGGTGAGAGAAAATTGAAGCCATTGCAGTCTTACCTAGTAAGTGCACTGTTTCAGAGAGCTGATAACTTGTTGAACGCGAATTAAGTCAATTGTTCAGAGTTTTGAATTATACGGATAAAAAACGACGGACGAAATGTCATGTAAATTTATGTCAAGGGAATGGTTGGGACTTTTTGTTACATATGGCTCTCTCAGCATCTGTAAAATGGTATAGTATTCGATGTTGATGTCTGTTATCTGAATTGGCAGTCATTTTGATTTTCCTTCCATATCCCCAGAACTGTAATGGACATGATTGGGTCTGTCTTTGATTCTGTTGAAAACAAATTTGTTTCTTATTTCTTTTCAGTTTTACCAATAGCTTAAGGAACGAGTGTTAAATATATAATTGCTCCTATATAGCTGAAATTGGAATAGTTCAAGAACATTTCATTATGCCGCTAGAAGTATTTTAGGCCGGTCATCATACTAAAGAACTTCGAATGACTTGTTGTATCATGAGTTTTATCATACAATTCTTTTTTATTCATTTTTTACTGAACGATCTCAATACCGTTACCAAAACTAGCTTGAGAATATATGAATATATAATTTTAAAACTCGATTTTTTCTATGGCAAGATGGCTGCATCATATCTTTCAGGATTTGACACAGGTGATGCGGTCGTTGAATACTTGAAATTATTGATTAGTTTTGGTGTCAGTTTTACCTTTTACTTTATTGTTTTTAAGTTGATGCTTCCTCCGATAAGGCTTATCTTTACAATTTTGTAATTATTGATAAAAAGTAGAACAAGTGAGAGGTTATGTGCATATGAAATAGTTAAAACCCCAGTGAAGCTCACTGACCGTTCCAAGGCGGCTATCCCGTCTTTTATTGATAAAGCTGTGTGGTCTCTTTGTGGTGTTTGATCGTTTGTGTCTTTCGTTCTGTGTCATTTGAAATTTATCATTGTGCCTCTCAACAAGGTTTTACCTGAATGATTTACCACTAATCGTGTCCCTGTAAGTGACATTTTATTAACATTTGTCATTGTAAACAGAAACACACGTTAAAAAGACTTAAGATGGAGTAGATTTATGAACTGTTAAAATATATGAAAATACTGCTTATTTTATGGACAACATAAATATTGCCTTACTCAAGAACAAGGTAAAGGTCATCAGACACAGTTGGCTAAACGTAAAAAGGGGCATATTGTTGTTATTCTTGATTGTCATTGTTTTATCACATCGCTTGTACGCTAAGTCCAGATAAAATATATCAATTAATTTGAAAAGTTTCAGGACTTTTTGAACACCTTGATATTGACTGGGGTTAAGCCCATTTAATGAAGACAACGTTTTTTCCATTATTTAAACAAGATGGTTTGTAACATCAAAATTGGCGCAAACCGCTTTTACTGGAACCGAAATTGTCGAAAACGGGTATAAACACATATTTCGTTCTGAAAGTAAGCACGCATTTTAACCGAAAGAGATCAAAATTGGACAAGAAAAGAAAAATCCAAGACCAATTTAGCTCGTAATGTTTTTTCGTTTGTTTTTATTTTTACGGATTAAGGCTTGAGGCTTGTTTTTAATTACAATATTGCCATGTTTACAGCAACGATAAAATGTTTAGCTCTATTGAAATAACTTAAAATTAAACAAAGTTTATACCGAATTCAATAAGCATTCGCTCTAAATATCATGTGAAAGGATAGATTATTATGCAGCAGATCAAGATCGAAGTAAAATGGATAATGACCTAAATGCAAGTAGAAGCAAATACAGATTAAGGCTATTTCAAAGCAGGACAATTTCAGGACATGCTATGCGTGGGAGAACTGTTGATATTGGACAAATGAGTCGTGAAACAAACCCTCTAATGTGATGCTGGCGGCAATAAGGACTTGCTTGGGAAAATTTCGCCTTTTATTTAACCATTTACTGTCAGTGCGTGAATTTTATCCGACTTAAATTGAATAAATCTGAGACTACTGTGAAATGTTTTCGATGTCATTTCTTGAGCAGATATAAGTGTCATTCGTGGTATATAATAGAAGTATGTGTTGCATTTAAATATGGGAAAACATAAAGATGCTCGTGTGAACTATCTTAGATTTGCTTGTATTTTTACTTTCAACAAATATTGCATTGTTCAACAAAATTCCGTCAAGTTGAAATTTTGGCCAATAATTTCAAACATATCTTAAATATTTCACACGTGTAGAAACAGAAAATAGCATAGTATTTTATAGCATAAGAAATAAGGTCATAACTTTTCTGTCAAGAAAATTAGTTTAGAAATAAACGTCACTTACTTGTTTGTTTACATCAATTTTGACCAGTATTTACCCATGTGAAATCTCTGTTAAAGTCACGTGATTCCTCACCCTGAAATTATAACGAAGTATAAACGGAGCATACATAATAGAAATAATTCTGGTTAGAAATGAGCTGTAGCAAAGATATTTAACTAAAACAATGAACGGGAGAAAGTAAGAATGAACATGTCACAATCGCTGTCTCTATGTTAAATTGGAAATTAGTTTATAGTAGGCATACGTTTGATTGGTTTTGGTATTAAAATGGTGTTGTTGGATGTATGGTGCTGCGTTGTGTCGATAGATAAATGTTTTTCCTTAAAATCAAGGACAGTTTGAATGTAACCTTCATAAATACATGTGTAAATCAGATGTGTCTGGGACAGATGAGAATTGACAAACCTACCAGGCAACCACTGTTGGTATCAAATTGTTATAACGTTTTGTTCATGGGGACAGGGATCAAGTATTTGACGGGGAAAATTAACGGGTTAATACATTTTTGTATGGTATTCTCAACAGTTTATATGTTGGATACAGAATTCAGGTGTAATTTAGCAAGATTGTCATTGTGTGGTTTGTATTTCTTTTGTGATCGAAAAACAATTTAGGGAATATGCGTTAATGAATGTTGTCCAATAAACACTAAAAGGTGACCAATATAACAGGTCATGGGCTTCAGGTATGGATCAAACCATTTGATAACCTGAAATCTTAATGTTTCAGACATAGTCAGCAAGTCTAAAAAGCATGTATTTGCCGAATATGCTGAGCACATGGAATACAAGGTCTTAAATTTATTGTAGTACGCTGGTCGGTGTGAGGACACGGTGCTTTGTATTTCTAAAAACTATGACCTACTATCACTAGTATCAGGTATTCTGCAATACTTCAAAACTCTGGCCATCCGAAAGCGTTTCTACATTTTAAATACACTGACCGATGCGACGACATCTTACCTCCTCATAATTATGTTGGCTGATCGCTGCTAAGACACTCTGGTTATAATATTTCAACGTGCTGATCAAGGCGAGAACACAATGTTATATATACTTAATTGCGCTTATCGCAAGCCAGGCACGGTGTTTCCTTGTTTTTTAGTGAGCTGATGTGAATTGCATCAGATGTGCACGTGGTGATAATGAGTGTTGACAGCGAGACCCGTCTGCATCCAAACATTACACGAGACATATGCCCGACGAGGGGAAATGCACTGTTCCTGACCACTCATCAACTGATAATACGTTCATTACGTCAATTCTCCTGGGGTGCGTTTCAGAGACGATCGTTAAGGCGATCGTTAGGTGATTTTGGTAGTACGACCAAAATCACCGATCGGCACCGTTTCAGAGACACAACGTGCACCTGCTTTATCGTTAATTTTGCTCGTAAACCTACGACCGGTAAGAGGCACTCGTTAACTTAACGATCAAGATGGCGGATGAAGATTTTCTCCATATCAAAGTATACTTTTACTTTTTATCAACATTTGAGAGTTTAATATTGCGTGTAGCATGTTCGCTGGTGTGGAATTTTCAAACTATGTCTAAAAATAGCTGAAAACAGTATGAAAATGTTCTATTTCCGCCGTTCTGTCAAAAAAGGATTTTAACTGTAGAAGATGTAAGTTTTTTGTTATATCTGTGTAGTATGATGATATTGTGTACATCTAAAACATGGAATATGATGAAGAATTTGATTTGGTTTCATTGCTGTTAAATATGTCATGTAAAACATTTTCTTAAATTTTTTCTATTTCGGATGGTTTTTAATTCGGATAAATAAATGCCTGTACATATTTTGTTGTAATATTACCGGCCTTTGTGGCATGTAGTCAGTGAATTATTGAACAGTGTTACCATTTTATCATGTCATGATATAACATAATTATTTTTTCTTATTTTTACACATCTAAAACTGATGCTAAATATGTAAATATACTGTACAGTACTGTAAATGGTACCATTTGATGCCAAGTGTACAATAAAAACTGAAATGAAAATTGCCAACAGTGTCATGGTCTTGGTGGAAAATGCTGTGTTCTTCATTGACATCTGTTTAATAATGGTATGGAAAAGGGAATTAAATTTTAATGTTGGTTTTATGAATAATAATGGAGGTATACATATTCAACATTTGAACACATTGTCATAAGGACTTATGTAGAAACTAAACTGCAAAACCATATTATGTATCTGCAGTTAATGCACAGGCTATGTACAGATGCTTATTGATATTCTATGTTTTCATTTTTTAGTGTTTTTACTTGTTAAATATTTGTTTTAGTTAATTATTTCAGGCTGGTGATAGAAAACTATCAGGAATGCTTCAAGCTGGCAATGGAGGGAAATGTAAAAGTAGGTAGGAAATGATAAAATGCAAAAGGATATTAACCAATGTTATGAATAATACAATAAGATGAATTTTATATTGATACAATGTTGGGCATCTTACTTTGAGCAGTTTATTGGTTCAACATACTTGTTATTTAACTTATATGAACAGTAAACAAGAAATAAAATGTGACCAGAATGGTGTTTTTCATGTTTTCTTAAAAACCCTACTTATTTTTTTTTTTAAAAAGACAATAATTTTCATAAAATATGCAAACTATTTCAGTTGAAATATGGGAATGTAAATTATGTGTTACTTGTAGTTTAACCATTAAAAGGAGTTTTCAAAAATGTATTATAATTATTGTGCTGTATTAAACAATATTTTGTAACTTTTTGCCTTTTCAGGACACTGAGATATCACAAGGTTTCAAAGATCTAGAATATGCTCACAGTCAGTCTTCCAGATACTCACCTTAAAGGTTCCAGTGTGTTTTAGGAGTCTTTGTCAGAACAGTACTTTATACCTACATACACTGGAGATACCAGACCAAGCAGATAATTACAGATATATTGACACAGAATCTGAAATTAATTGCATATCCCAACACAACATAAGACTTTAAACTGTTAAATAGGCGATGGGGCATTTGTGTAACCTTCATTATTTGAAATGAAATTTCTTATAGTATTTATTTTAAGTTTGACTTTGCATTTAAAAGCCATTAGCATTAGATTTTTCAAATATATATATATATATAAATTCAACTGTGATGTATATCCAGTTGTACATGTTTGTGAATTATATAGGATTATCTTAATGATACATTTATTCAAACTTATGAATATATAGAAAACACACTACCATGGCTGATCATGTAAACATTCATACTATCTTTTTATAGAAATTAAGTGAATCTTTCGATATTTCTGAATACATTTATTTTTTACTTTGACTGGCTCATTTATAAACACAGAATGCTACATAAAGTGTATACTCCAGTGTATATCATAGCATGATTGAAATAGATAATAGATAATATTTGCATGAACCTCTGAACACTTAACCACTATTGCAATCTGCACCAGTTAAGATACTTTTTGTTGAATAATGTGTTTTGATGAGACGAGCTTGTAAAATAGCTGTATTTCTTTTAGTAATTTTGTGTATTTGAAGCATGTCTGCAAATGTAGACTTTATCATTTATTTTGAATGGATCTGAAATGCTGTTTATTTAACTGTTATTACAACGATTGACACAATAAAGATGGATTTATGAATTGTCTTCATACAAAAAACCCAACCAGTCAATGTATTTTCGAACTGTTTCCCAATACAATAACTCTTAGTCACAGTTTTGGTGTGTATGAACTTTACGCGTTTTCTGAACTAAGGCCGGTTGTTGATGATTGGATTCATCATCATCATCATCATCATCATCATCATCATCATCATCATCATCATCCACCGCACCAACCACAACCACCTTCACCACCAACTTCACACCTGCATCATCATCCACATCATCAATCATCAGCAACATCTACGCATTATCATCTCGTCATGAGCATTGTCGTCATCGTCACATCATAATTAGTATCATTGCCGTCGTCGCATCATCATTATTATCATCATCTAAGTCGTCGTCGTCGCATTATCACTATCGTTGTCATCGCATCATCATTATAGTGTCGTTGTCGCATTATTATTATTAAATCATCATTGCCGTTGTCATTGCATCATCGTGACTATCATCATCAGCACCATGCTGCACGTTTGCATTTACTTTACACAACGCATACTATAATATTTCACTTATCAAAGACGAATTTAAAGTAAAATCACCAGCCTGAAAAAAACAACGTAATTTGTTGTTGTCCAATTTTCATAATAATTACACAAATATTAAAATGGGCGTCGGAACCGCCACTGCCTCCATCACCAAAAATCCCGGATGACGATGTACTTAAGATACAATTGTAACATAAATAGCACATGGTTAATCAGAATAGAGACCACGAGTTTGTATCATTTGTGTTAATCATTATAAAAAGGAGAGTTTCATTAATTGATTCCATTCAAGAGATTATCGGTATTATTATTATTATTATTATTATTATTATTATTATTATTATTATTATTATTATTAAAAAAGACAGGTGCGCTCATCAGGTCAAAGTGACGTAACGACATTTAACTTCAGACTGGGTCACTCGCTTTAACGCTGTGCTTTATCGTTATTTTTTTACGTACGACCGGAGAGTTTACGAGACGTTTCTGAAACGCCTTTATGATTATCGTTAAGTTGGTCGTTATTACGATCGTAAATTTACGATAATGGCAGATCGTAAAATCTATCTGAAACGCACCCCTGATCTCTATGGTGAAAAGACGAACGATATCGTTACAAGAGTTGGAAAATCATAGTACAAATTGCGCTGTAAAATAAATCCTTCCTAATGGAAGTTCTTTGCGACTACCATTTATCTGAATTGGCAATCACTTTGATTTTCTTTAGATATCCTCAGAAACATTATGGGGATTATTCATGAATCTTACTGTCTCTTTGACGGTCGCTCAGTTTTTAGTATTGTTGAGCTCATAACTTCGTATATGATTCTTTTGTCAATATCATAATTTCATGTTCAGTACAATAGTATTGGCTATGCATTTCGACCATTGAACTTGAAGATGACATGCTTTGCTATTATTTCATCAGCTTAGGTTTAGTTATTGCAAAATGATTTAGTAATATTAGATAGGGCTTTTAGCAGTTATTTGAACTGTTCTTAGCCAAGACGTATTAATCATCTTGGACAACAAGTACATCCTTCTATTAGATGGCTTTAACTCGTTAATGCCACTATCATCCGGATTATATGCAATAAAAACATTATCTTCCATTGTCTGGGCACGATATAAATGTCCATGTAAGAGGCAAAAAAAATCTGCCAACAGTAAGTCATTCGTGTTTGTTTTTTTAACTTGATTTTTCAAATGCAGTAACATCAATAACATATAAAAACAACAACCGCAAAAACAAAAACAACAACAACAACAGCAACTACAACGACAACAAAAACAACTTCTGCAACTTTATATAGTTGTAACATTATAAAAAAGCAAGGATTGTATTACAGACTGACTTATATGCTCAATACTTATATCCTTGGTGTGGCAATTGGAATAGTATACCGAAATAAATTTACATGCGAACTGTATTTCCTAATTGAATACATTTAAAAAGTCAATAAACTTCAAGAGATAAAATACATGCAAACTATTGATGCTTCATACAAGCTTCCTTTAAAGTCGGAAGTTAATTGGCAGCATCGCACTTAACCAACCTCTCCAATTACCAGTTTTTTGTTTAAAAAATGCTATACTCTATACTGGCAATCAATGCAGAGTCATCACTGCCACATCACAGAGCAAACCATGGCTGTTTAAAAGTTTGCCTACTTCAGTTTGATACAACTCGTATACCAGTAATGGCATAAACTCGCGACTATGAAGCAACATTGTATGTTAATAAAACGTTTCTTCCCTGATAAATGTTGACGAGACAAATCACGTCAATAATTTATAAATGCTTTAAGGATGATAATCATTTGGTTGCTGGATCAGTATATGTCCGATATTTGTTCTTTACTGCTCGCCTGCGAAGTATTGAGCATTTCTTCTGCCTATGGAATGTATCATGGAACATTCTCAAGGCACGGATAGTCAAATGGTTAAATATGATGTTTTTATTGTCTGAACCTTTTGAAGCCACTAAAACCTTGTTATATATATAGGTTATATTATGAAAACGAAAATGGTACATTCATAACGTCTAATTGAGGTTTAATTGAACACAACATTGTTGGCAAAATGGTTGACCATGTTGGTTTCTTAAATAAACACGTGTTGTGAACTTATTATATGTATTGAAAAATATCTTTAAAGTTCATGTTAAACTTACTCCTGTGGTGACTGGCTAAATAAAAAATCGTGTATTGGAAGTCCCTTTCATCCCATTCTTCTTTGGAAGCCCAAATTCGAAATAAGGTAACATAGTAAAAATGAGGACCGAGACCAAGGCAAAAGAATGACAAATGCCCAAATAGACAAATCAAAATAGGAACATAACAAAGCAGGACAATTCCAGGAAATACTATTCTAGTAAACGCTGTTGATATCGGACTTGAGAGCAGCTTAACAGGACCTAACGTGATACAGGCGGCGGTATTGGCTATCAAAGAAAGACTTACTGGGGGAAATGCGACTTTAATATCAAGATTTACTGTCAATGTGTGGCTAACTATCTTGGACTAGGTTGGCATTTTGATGTATCATGTCTTAAATTGAACTTTGTTCAATTAGCTCGGGATCACGTATAGGTACGGTGCATTTGAAAGAAAACGAACGAACATTTAAATCACTATATTTGAAAAAGTATGGAAATACATACGAAGCAAATATATTAAAAATAATACGAGTCATAAATGTGACAAAACAAAGTTATGTGACGTAACAGCCACAGAACTCTCTAAGTGTTCACTTAAACTGTTGGAAGTCTTTAAGTTATTAAACAACAACCGTTAGAATGTCAGTTTTTTTATTGTTCCACGTTCTTTCTAAGTATAATAATAAGTTCTAAATACAGCATGACATTTAAGGTAATCCCACATCCTAACTGCCGTTCATTAAGGACCCAAGGCCGCTTGCCTTGCCTAACCCCTCTCTGTTTTTACATCCAAAATCATCTCTCTTATACTAATTTGTGGTCTAAATATGACAGCTTTACAGCCCAAGGAATACACGTTTTTGTAATTAACATGACCATTTTGTACATTTGTACCAGGTCGGCTGTCAACCACTTTCATACTCAAATGACAATCAAATATGCCCTACATTACTAAACATACAGTATGTAGACACATATCCATTTAATTAAATAAACGTATTACGTCACATTCGTCCCTTTTTTATCAATATTTTTAAGAAAATCTTTGCTTCAACCCCCAAACAATGGTTATAATTGAATAGATAAATAAAATCGTAAGTAAATATGTTTCTCAACCCCAAACAGGTAAGTTAAAAAAAAGTAATTCCGACAAAAAAAGATACGCAAAAGAAAATCTGTGCCTAAATCTCAAACAATGATGATCAAATTGTATAGATATGTAGATACGTCCCTTTTTAATGCAAGATTTTCTTTTCGTAAGCAAAAGAAAGTAAACGGACACCATATTTGTCAAAATTTCTGACATAATATAGATTAATTGGTAATTAGCCCTCAGGTAATTAACACACATAGTTAACAATTAGTAAATAACACTGCAGATTGAGTCCAAGTAATTAACACTGACAGTACTGTTGTCAAATTTGGTATTTAGTCAATGTTTTATGTAGCGCTGCTTTTCATGTTATCATTCTGAAGACAGGGAATCATCGTTGTTGTTGCTGCTGCTGCCGTGTTGTTGTAGCTGTAGAGTTTATAGCCAAGGGGTTGTTTGATTGTAGAATGTCCCCACCGACTCGAAATGTTCTGCCATTATACGACTGCTAACTCTTGAAGTGTACTTATATAGATGTGTGCAAGTGTTCATGTTATTGAAGATACTAACGATCTCAAGTTGGTGTTGTCCATCACACAGGAATCATCACGGTCCTAAAGACTTGATCATGTGACGTCAAGCCGAGCACAGGTCATACGAGAATGTGTGCTTAGCTCCTCTGGATATTCCGAAGTGTAACCAATTGGTTAGCACATCACATACGCAATACCAGAATATAGTTCGATCCTTTATGAAACACCGATGACCACTTAACACAATATCGCCACTAGGTATATTATCTCGATATCCGCTGAAGAAGTATATTGACATTGACTGTTCGTATCACGTGACATATTACCTGTACTTCTAAAACCTGTCATTGACATAGGTGTTGCTATTACCATGAACTTAATATTTTCAAGCAGGCTTATATTTTGAAAGTGGCCCCATTTATAATTAATTACTGTATCTGCGTGTAAGTGTTTTGTATGTTAGATTTAATGAATGTTTGTCCTAAATTTTCTGTGAACGTTTTATTTTCATGAACAGCGTTTTGATCTTAATATTCAGAACACATTTTCTTTTTATGCAATATTTTACAAAGCTTATATGTTACCTTTACCACACTAAAACACCCTTTCATTCAACATGTGCATTAATTCCGTTCTGTCCTGCTTATCAGCAGATATCTAACACAGTTATTTAGACCCAGATTGAAGATTCGGTATGTTTATCATTTGACAACTTTTAATTTCATAATTATTTCATTATTTTAAAAAAACTAATACGTAAGTGATTCAATTAATTTATTAAATAACTCACACCCTAATGTGACTTCATAGGAGTCCAACAATTTTGTTGAAATTCAATATCTTGAACATATCATCTCCAATCACTTTTAAGAAACCTGGTCTTTCTTGACCACTATCTTTGTACAACTTTGTACATCTTCATAGTTATAAGAAAGCTAAACTCTAGCTTAACATGTTACCATCATGCTTATCATCTGATAACTTACAACTTTATATTTGATTCATTAGTTTTACCAAACTAATCTGTGAGTTACTTAAATAATTTAATTAGATTACTAACTACCTAACAAACAATTTAATTAGTGATTTCGAAATTGGAAATTACTTGCCGTATTTAGGCGATACACTTTATTTAATGACATCTAAGAAATTACTTTTCGTTTTGTACATTTGTACCAGGTCGGCTGTCAACCACTTTCGTACTCAAATGACAATCAAATATGCCCTACATTACTAAACATACAGTATGTAGACACATATCCATTTAATTAAATCCTAATTATATCTTAAATATAACGTATTACGTCACAGTTAATAAACGGGCACAGTGAATGGTTAAAAAGGATTATGACAGTGAGAAGATTGAAAATGGCTTAATTGCTTTTCCTGTGTTAAAACTGAAATCAGTTATTGTAGATTTGAATTTAGGTTGCGTTTGATAATGGTGGTGTTTGATGTATGGTGCTGCGTTGTGTTATCGGACTGGCAGAATGGATAGAGTGGAAAACGGTATACGAGACCTCGTCCTCTGCCCCTCAAGGTGAGCACTCAAAAGTTCTGGAAAGGTAGCACTCAATACTACATACTCTAATTTTGGAACAAAACTGTACATTTTAATGCAGCGCAATTTAGACGGATGGACGCAACACATACTATACTTCAATTATGACGTGGTTCAGATTTAGCGATTAAGTGGAAGTCTCTATTAACAAAAATAACATTTTTTTTATGTTTTTACGTGTCGTCATTTGATGACTTTGAAAACCATTATACATGTTCTTTTTGAAAAGTACAATTATGAATTTTTATGGAATACGTGTTCCTCTCTGTGACACATATGAAACTATTTTAACTAAAAGTTACAATTAGCGTAAATGTAAACGCTACTTTGCTTTGCACTACCTCGTTGCCCAACCCATCTTGTTTTCGTCCCGTCATAGAAACTGCGAAGCCGTATCCCAAAACATATTGAACGTTGTACATACCTGTGCAAACAGTGGAATTTAATGACAGATGTAACCTTTAACAACTTCTTACGTAAATCCATTTTTTCTGCACGGTAAAGGCAAGCGTCCCGGCGAATGAGAATTGACAAACCAAACAAGCAATCACAGTTTGTTCCAGATTGTTATTGACTCTTGTCCTGGGGGATTGATGCTTTATATTAATGTTGAGTTATTACTCTTTGTGTCTACTTTTCATTACTTATATGTTGCAGACTGAATTCAGATGAAATGTACGCTTGCCATTATATATTTTGCATTCCTCATTTAATGTATAAAATATTTAGGCAGTATGTTAAAATTGTATGTTTGCTGTACGAACAGTTAATGGTATGATGTTTTTGTTCCGTTAACGTCTCTATGTGTTTGATATTCAATATTATGGTAACTGGTAGGGCATGTCATCCAATTCTCTTTAGAAATATTGTCACGAATGCTCGGAAAGATTCATGCTTGAGTCCGTCCCCCTGGTAGAAACCAGTACTGACAAGTGTTCATTTTAAGAGATCATTTGCTCTTGCTTGGGATCACACGCATGCTTCCCTTGGCGAAAGCGAGACACCTTTGCCACTTGACAACCTCAACGATTCAGGCGTAGTCAAGAAGTCTTATAAGTATGACTTGTTACCGAAAAACGTGCTGAACACTAAGATCACATCGTGTTTTCTTTATTTCACTACACTGACCACACCGACGGGATGGTGTGTTGTCTGTTCAAACACACTGGCCGCTGGGATGAAAACGCTGTTTTCTTATGTTTTTATGACACAGTGTATTGAGTACTTTATACTGTTAACCACTGCCGGGACACGGCGTTTACTTTCCTTTCAGTGCGCTGTTGATCGATCGTCTGAAGCTTCTTTGATAATACAGTTTAGTTGCAGTTGCTAGTTGGTAACGATAACCACCTCATTTGAGACATATGTCCGATGAGGGAATATAGGAGACAATATTGTTTATCCTGGTTATATGCACTCTTGGTGTCAACTCATAAATTGGCGATACGTCCATTACATCGATTCCTGAATTATTAGTGAAAAGAGACGGACGAATTATATTAGTTGGGACATCAGCAGAAATGGCTCTGTATAATCAGAACATCATTCCAGATGGAGGTAGTGTGTGCCAGTTATTTGAATTAGCAATTACTTTGATTTTCCTTATATACCCCCAGACTAATTAGAAGGAACATTAATGGGTCTCTGTCTGTCGCCTGCTTCGTATGGCAGGCTGTAATCTGTTTTAAGATTATGATTTCTTGTACGTTTATTTTGTCAATACCC
This sequence comes from Mya arenaria, assembly GCF_026914265.1. Classification (NCBI taxonomy): domain Eukaryota; kingdom Metazoa; phylum Mollusca; class Bivalvia; order Myida; family Myidae; genus Mya; species Mya arenaria. The sequence continues at coordinate 11,953,174 of NC_069125.1, read as the reverse complement.
TTAATACATTGACTAAGTTATATTTAGTTTTATGTTTGTTGAATGACATTGAATACAGTCGACTATTTAAGAAAATGAGGATGAAATCTAGAAATATTTTAGACATGAAGGATCTTAACTGATTCATTTCATCCTGTGTTTAATGAAACATTTATTTTGTGGCTATATATAATCCAATAGACTGACTTGCCATCCTCCTATTTTATTTTATGAGTTCTAAATTATCTCAATTTTCCTATTTTCTTATTTTAAAACATTGCAGGACTTAAATTTATTAGCCATGTGATGCATCATTTTCAGCACCATAGTATTGACTTTGCATGTTTTACCTTATTGCTGATATTTAACGTATATTTCTATCAAAATATTAGTAAGTTTGATTAAACAAAATGAAAGATTATCTGCACTGGTGCAAACCGCAATGACTAAAACTCAAGTTGTCGTCAACCTTATACCAATTTTAGGCATGAAATACATCACCCTTCTTGTATATCTGGGTGCGTAATAATTGCCCCTAGAAGATAATAGTCTGTGTTGGAAAAGATATTTTTCGTTTCGTTTTTCGTGTTGTTTTGTTCATACCGATGGACCTCCTATGTATGAGATTATGTAATTAAATTAAAACTGAAAACCGCAAGCAACGCTTAAAACATATCTGAAAGTCCGTACAATATTACATTATTAGATTACTTTTGTGCAGAAAATAACACAACAATAACATATTACCACTAAATTGTTGACATTTATTGTATACGCCGTGTTCACAGTGTTTTGAGCCGAGTGTTGTTTTCATTCAATATTTTAATATATCCACAAGCTCTCGTGCATTTGCACTCTTCTTTATATGAATTATTTTGTCCCAATCTGATTAGACAGATCACATTAAGGGGACCATTTTTAACGTCATGATATTGAACTTGATCATTCAATTATACATATTTCAATATCCAATTATGGTCAATAACAATAGACAAGTCTTATTCATTGTTTCTATGCAGAAAATTCAGTCAGCTTTTGAAATTGTGAACATCAGTAAAAGGATCAGAAATAAATATAAAGCAAGCAAAGGCATAGGTTGATTATATATTTTCGATTTTGTGGATGTATGAACTTTCATCAACAGTAAATCAATCAAAATATAGAAATAAAAATTATGTTCTGTTGCCCTTGACATCACATGTAATGGGTTGTGCAAAAGAAACATATAGAAACTGTATACAAAATTAATATAACTATAAATATCTTCATCTCACTGAAATATTGAGATTTTTCTATTTCTGATAAAGTCACAATGCTGATGCAAAACCTTGATGTAGTGTCTGTGACGCTGTAATGACACAGACAACAACTTCTCCCATTATTTATATTTATATTTCATAAACCTATACCGGTCTGGATGGAGATGGTTACAAAAAGTCCTAAAACATACACTATATTATAGTATTTCTTTGTTATGGTATACCAATGTCAGGAACTGGAACGTATTTAGCCTTTTTAAAATTATTTTCTTACCAAGATGTTAAATAAACTGAGAGTGATTTCAGGCCATGCATGAAAGTCTTATGATGCAATCAAACTAATAAGGTGATATCCGAACTTTGGATATAACATGAAACGAAACGTGTTTGTTTTGATATACTTCCTTTGAAAAGGGAAGGTTTCTTAGAACGTCCCTCGTGACATAACCATTTGTATTTGCAAACGGCGTCGCCCAGAATATTAAATTGTCATGGAAGCGTCTCATTGTTTATGTATACCAGCTATAAACAACTATTTGTCTTTTCGAACTTGCCAACATGTTTTATACAATAGCTCGTCATCCAAGGCCATACACACTCAGGGAATAGAGCTGCCACCAGGTAGGAACGACACCTTCATTCGAATTGTAATTGCTAATGGTTTTTTAAAGCTTTTAACAGATAAATATTCTAAACTGTTTGGACACATGTAATGAATTGCGATAATCAGAAAACCCGACTGGACAGACATTTGTGTCTGAAATAATTATATTTTACATATGTTCTGACCGATGGACAACCTAGGCGAAGCAATTTGGCATGATTAGAGCTAAAGGTTGCCCGTAAATTGCCAATAAATCCGAATGTCTTCAGGACAAAGCAAGGACTGTTTCAGAGCGAGGGCTGTCCCATTAAATCGTAGACATTCCTTATTTCTAAAAAAAAACTAATTAACTTATGGTTGACAAAGTTCTCTGACGTTTTATACATCATCTTGGGCAAATATACAAGAAATAACACTACAAAGTAACAATAAATAAAAAATCTACAAAACATTTAATAATTCCATGTACACACAATCGGCTCAAGCCGACTTTATAATTTTGGCGGTAGACGTCATGATAATGTCTTCTCAAAACCTTAATGTGCGATACACTTATGGTGGCGTCTCACCCAATTCTCATAAACGTTCATGAACCAGTCACGGTCTAATGTGCGATTGAATGTTTGTATCGCATGGCTGATTTCAGTTCTATCATTGAATCGTGTTCTTCGCAAAAATGTCTTCAACTTATATGCGAAATCCAAAGGCGCAAGATCGAGGAAATATGGTGGATGGATAGCGAACTGGAACCCTAACACATCGATGTCTAATTGTCTAGCGGTATGGCTTGGGGCGTTGTCCTGGTGCAATACTACGTTTTCAAAACGCATGCATGGGATCTCGGCGTACCGTCTGGAATAAGACAAAATAAATTCCTTAGTTTGATGAATAAGTGTTATAAGAGTTTTAAATATGTGCCACTATTATTCAAAATCAACACATACGAATGCATAACAAAAAATACTTTTGAATGAAAACCTTTATCGTTTTACTAAATAATTCATTTATGGAAACTTTTAATTAATGGTTACTAGATTGTAACCGTGTATTTTATAGCTGATAACGCCAAAATATTAAATGATTGGTGAATGCTAAAAGAGTCACTGCGATCTTCTATTGTCTAATAAGGAAGAAATACCGTGTTTGCTACACCTCTCATTCAAGTTTAACACGGTATGCTTCATAATAACAATTGTTTTAACACTTATTCCACGTGTTTGGTATATTAAAACAATTGTTTTAATTGTGGTTAATTTTATTTGGGAGTAAGAGTGCATCTTTAACAAAATTATCGCGTATAGCCGATACGTCATTGCATACATTGCATAGGCAAGGTCGAGCATTCACGAATCTTTTTAATGCTGGAAATGGCTATAGTAATGACAACTTTCAGCGACTTGTTAAAGGAGATGGCAACGTATACAATTGTTTTTAAAATGAAAAGACTATCAAACCAAATTCATTCGCAATGCATTAGGTTTAAAAAGCAAGGTTAATATGTATTGCGGAAGGCGGCAATTTAAACATGTCATGACATAACCTCGCGAATTATGAAAATTTAATAATCATAAGAAGACAACATGTTATTTCTTAATTTGCTAGTTTCTGTTTGCTATGTGATAGCATTACATAAATAATACAACTGTAAGCTTTAACTTGCAAAGAAACACGTTTATTATTTTACTTGAAATATTTTGGTTTAAAGAATGGCGACTAGCTACTTAAACTCCATTTATATTCATGAATGATTATGAAACTTTAAAGTACCCTAGAATTTCCAGATTCGAGTTCTTCCAGTGTTAAGTTCAGATAAATCATCCGTTCAAAACCATCTGATCAGAACAAAATAAGATTGCAGCTTCCTTTAAATGCAGTTTTTTATGGAAATATTTAATCTGCAATTTAAAACATACAGATCTGCATATTGTAGCAAAAGCAAACAAAAAAGCTGAAGCAGGGAAGCTTTTAAAAATGACAATCTGGCGCATTTCATGGACAACATAATTATGACCATCCTAAACAACATCTTGTCATTAGTCGGAGCTTGGTAAAAGGAAAGATTTTTTTGTCTCTGTAGCACACACACATAGTGATATCATTATTGAATTGTTATTCTCGTATTTCATTGCATCACAATTTAGTCATGCTAATAAACTCGATTTTGTTATTTTCAAACCTTGAAGTCTTACATTTGGTTGCCATGCAACCTTCCCTTTCCAGCATTCTAATGTACTTTTATTAAACTTGCAGATTGCTTCTCCCATTTTTAACATTTTATCTTCAAGTTGGTTTGATGACCCCAGACATCAACAGCTAACTGCAATTGTCGAAAACAGATTAAATCAGGGAAATTGTAAGTTGTTCGGCTACTGTTCCTTATATTAAACATTGAACTATTACTATTGACAACATCGAACACATCTTTCCTCTTATCTGTCTGGACGTGTTGTAAATGCTCAAAAGAGGATACTTTTGGACAAAGAAAAGGTCCAGCAATACAATCACGACTTATCAATCAGCGCTTGTCTGTGATGTTTGCTATAACCGTTTCTTCATTGATATATATTTAACATTAGAATTACATGTCGCTGCTCTAAGTGCTTTAAGCGTAATAATCAATTAGTCTGTGGTTCCGAATACGCCTGTTTTTGGTTATATTCGGCTCACAAGCGGTATTCATCTATGCAGATGTGTTATTGAACGCAGTATTTTTAACATGGTGGATGTATTAATTGTCCCATTTTATGGTATTATCTGCCATGGTCTATAAAATAATTTTATAAACACAAAAGATCCGTTATATTTTATTGTGCAGATCATTGTTAAAACAAAATGAATGGCATTGTTTTGCAAAAATAACAAACCTTCCGATTACCATAGAAATACAAACCACACAATGACAAGCGTACTGTAATTTGCATAATAACATTAACGAGAGTGGAAGCGAAGCTTTGGCATGTTACACATAATAAGATTATTTTTAGCAGGACATTCTCTGCGTGTGTGGGATGCTGATATCGGACATGGGAGCCGTTCAACAGACCCTTTAATGTGAAACTGGCGGCGGTATTGGCTTACAAATAAAGACTTGCTGGGGAAAATGCGCCTTTAATTTCAAAATTAACTGACAATATGAAAATATTTATCCGGCTCAAATAGAAAAAATATAGGAAACTAGTGTTGAATATTTGATGTGTCAGAAATTCGTGCCATTAGATCGAAATCATATATGTAGGATGCATTTAAAAAAGATATAAGTTGTTCATAAAACGAAATTATTTTATCAAAGGCGTAGTATATTTAGGTTTTTGATAAAGGTTGGTGGGTCATGCCGAATTTTTGTTTTCAAAATAATCGTATGTGTTTCTGTTAATGCACAGTTTGGATATGCGGATCAGTACATGACATCGTGACATATAATATATTTCTAGCACACCTGATAGGTATTTCCGGTGAATTTAGCCGTGCTGGAAAACTCCATCTGACACCCCCCCCCCATGCCAGATGAGTCACGCGCTGTGACGTAATAATTTCAATTTCTTTTATAATACACTTTATGTAATCATAATTATGAGATTTAAATAGATGAGTTCCATTAACATTAACTTTACAAAAATAAACTTTAAAAAACAAATCAAAATAACCTTTAAAAGACGTGATGTCGAAGGAACTTATTGACGTATGCAGTGAATACAAATTACTGCGCGTCATGACGTCAGTAAACATCATCGCACGCGCTTTTTGGTGATACGTTCAAAAATGCGCTTTTTTTCTGTATTTTCTTCACAAAAAATGTAATTTAATGTATGCTAGAAAAAATATCTGTCATATGTGTTCATTCTGGATAGAAAAATCCGACCCTCGGGCACGCTGCGTAGCCGGTAACGAGGCTTGCCGCAGGTGCCCTCGGGTTGGATTTTTCTATCTTCTAACATTTATCTAGACAAAGTGTGGCAGGGAAAAAATGTTCATATATCTAAAAATTAGGCAGGCCCCGAAAATAAATACGAGTGAAATTTTGAAAAACCTCTTAAGTTGGATGAGAAATTTGCATATCTCTCCTTCGGCAAAAGTTTGTTATTTTAGTTTAAATACTTATGTTATAAAAAATGGCGATAAGCTTCTTCCACCTAATTAATATTTATAAGATTTAGCGAATACTTTAAATACCCATGTTTTTTTATCGAATGTTGTGATGGATTTGAAAACTTCATTAAGTTCTAAGTTCAGTTTAATCTTCCGTTCAATCAGATCAATTAAGGATTGCAGCTTCTCTGAAATAAGTTTGTTTATGGAAATAATCCTCCTTCAAGTTAATACAGAACGATCTGAATATTGTAAAAAGAGACAAACAAGAGCCGAAAAAGAAGTGAAGATCTTTTAAGATATGAGAATCTGGCTCATTTCTTGGCCAATGTAAATATGTCCATCCTACACAAGATCTTGCCATAAGTCGACGCTAGATAAAAAGAAATAAACCTATTTGCGTTTTCCCACCATAGCACGCACATTTTGAAATCATTATTGAATTGTTATTCTTGTATCTCATTTTTAGTCATGCTAACAAACTCAATTTTGTTATTTTCAAACCTTGCAGGGATTACATTTCTTGGCCATGACATCAGCCCTTTAAATGTTATAATATTGGCAATGCTCTCTTTCATCGCTAATCTAGTACATAGTCTTTTCTCTATTTAAAAAAACAAAACTTAACTGCACGTTAGTTTGGGAACATCGGACAGGGCAAGCAACTGTAATTGCCGAGAAAAGGTTAAATCAGGATCATTGTAAATTGTATGGCAACTGAACGTGTCCCTGTAGTTTACTGTAGCATTATTTCTACTGAAGGCATACGACACATATGTCTTCTTCACTGTCTGGACGAATTATAAATGCTCAAAATGAGAACACTTTTGAAGAAAGAAATATTCCAGCAATACAATCACGACTGATCAATCAACGCTTGTGTATTGTTTGCTAACAAAACGTTTCTTCATTGATAAATATTGACAAGATGAATCACATGTCGCTACTATATGTGCTTTAAGTGTTATAATCGATTGATCTGTGGAGTCGAATACGAATAAGATGCGGCTCACAAGCGAATTGTTTGATTCTTAGGTTGCCTATGGACATATGTCGAACATTTACGGGCACAGATGCACGATGTTTGTATTTTGGGGTCCATTTTATTTTATTATTAGCCATGGTCTATAAAAGTAATGCATTATTACACGGTATTGATAAATCCATTAAGTTGCATTGTACACATCATTGTTTAATCAAAATTTATAATATTTTTTTGGATCTTAAATAAACCTGGATTGAGAACAATAGAGACATTGTTTTAAAATCAATGACAGGAAGTCCGTGTTTAACACACAAAAATAACTGCTATTTGGTCATGACAGTAATAAATATTTCCATTTCATTTTTCGTGCACTTTCATTCACCCACGTTCGTGTCGATGTTTAATCAAAAATAACATGAGAAACATGGTTTAACTCGGGATACAGACAGAGGCAAACGCACCACATGCAGAATACCAATTAACGATACAGGACGCAAAGCTTTTCCATGTTACACATAGTATGATTATTTCAAAACAGGACATTTCTAGGACATTCTCTGCGTGTGGGGAATGTTGATATCGGACATGAGAGCCGTTCAACAAACCCTCTAATGTGATACTAGCAGCGGTATTGGCTAACAAATAAAGACTTGCTGGGAAAAGCCTTTAATTTCAACATTAACTGCCAATGTGGTGATATTTATCCGACCCAAATTAAATAAAAAGGAGAGTAGTGTGTAATTATTTATGTGTCACGTCTAAAAGCAGATATTTGTGCCATTAGTTCGAAATTAAGTAAGTGTATCGTACAATCATTTAAGTAACTATATTTGAAAAACCAGGAACCAAAGAACCAAATTGTTGCGGAATATTAAATCGGCATGCATAAAAACGTTGTTTACTCTGGTGAATCACGATAATGAACGGGAACATTAAAAAACAACAGGAAAATTTAAATGTCATTATACCTTTCCATGTATCTATCTCAAAGGCGTATTTATAGTTGTTCTTGATGATGGTTGGAGTTGCATGCTGCTGTTTTGTGCCGGTGGCTTGGCGGGATGAATAGAGTGGAAGACGGTCTGCAGGACCTCGTCCTCTGCCCCTCTAGGTGAGCACTCAACAGTTCTTGTACGTGAACATACTGTTAATGCACAAATTGGATATGACATCGTAACATACATTATATAATTAAATTATTCCCGGTAGCTCAGTTTCTGCGATATGTTCTAAACAAGTTACAAACACTATTAGTGAAAATTGTCATGTTTTTCTGTTGTCAAAAATCATAAATAAATAAGGTACACTTTTGAAACGATAGGACAGATACCGCCTCAATTTTGCTTTGTCCCAAACATAGTAAGTGAAGGGGATCATTGAGAGCATATTATAGTGCACCGAAATGGCCGTCAGCGAGTCTTATCATAAAAATTATGACGAGTGTATGACTACGGCAGACTATGTTACAGGAATGCATAGAAATGTCAAACGAAAAAAGTAACCCTCAAAGCTCAATATTGTACAAAATTATACCATATATACTGAACACTGTATATGATTGTGTACGCTGAACAATGTAAGGATTATGCGTTTTCTCATATTTCAGTACGCTAACTGGACCGAAGACACGATGTTTCTAATATTTTAATGTGCTGACCGCTGGTTGGACACGGTGTTTTCTTCATTGCAGTAGTCTGGCGCTTGCGAAAACACGGTTGTTCTCATATTTCAGTACGCTAACTGGACCGAAGACACGATGTTTCTAATATTTTAATATGCTGACCGCTGGTTGGACACGGTGTTTTCTTCATTGCCGTAGTCTGGCGATTACAAAAACACGGTTGTTCTCATATTTCAGTACGATGAATGCTGCGAGGACAAGGTGTTTCCTTATTTATGAGTACGAAAACCGGTGCAAGGTCATATTTCTATATTTAAGTTTGCTGACCGCTGCGAGGAGACAGTGTTTCCTTATACTTCTATACCCTCATCTCTGCGAGAACGCGTTTTCCCCCTTTATTTTAGTTTGCTAAATCCTGGTGGAACACGGTGTTTTCTTTATTGTAGTAGGCTGAAGACTGCCAAAACTCGGTGTTTCTCTAATTGCAGTATGCTGAACGCTGCAATGACAATATAATTTGCATATTTAAGTATGCTGACCTCTCCGAGGACACAGTGTTGTCTCATCGTTCAGCACGCTGAACGCGGACCGCTGCGATGACACGGCGTATTATATACATCAGAACGCTAAACGCTGCCAAAACACAGCGTTTTCTCATATTTCAGTAGGCTGACTCCTGAAAAGACACGGGGTGGGCTCATATCTGTGCTCTGTGATTGGATTGTTTTCTATGTTCTAGGCTGCTGGACAAACTGCTTGTTGTGTGCCCCAACACTGACCATTGTGAGGAGGTTCTGCCGCGTGTTGATCTCGAGGCCCATCTCGCACACAGGTAGACATAAGCTCATTATTGGCGCTATATTTATAGTGTTCGGGTAACGGCTTCATGGCAAAACCATATAACAAGAACGAAATAAGAGTATTAGAACGTTGGATTCTATATCTTCTTAGATTTGTGTTACTATGTATTTAATATTGAAATACAATGTTAAAAAGTACAAATTAGCGGGTTTTGCTTAGCTCGGGTAACGATGAAGAACGCATACATTTTAATATAAACATGGGATAGGAATACGGACTCTTAAGCAATAAGGTTTTCATGTATAACAGCAATTAATGAAAAAAATTCTACGAGGAGTTTTTTTTCCAAATCCATTCAATTTCGCATCTTTAATGAACCATAACACATAACTATCCCATTTAACATCAAATATAGGTATATTTATCTCCTGGCGATAGCTCTTCGTCTAATTACCTCTTGATTTAAACCATTTCTTGTCATAAAGAAAATGGCATACACATGTTCGGTCATAATTACTAATTTGTCTAACATAAATTGTCCAACTGTCGGGCTCTTTGATGAGATGGACAACTCACTGTGTATGATATCAAATTGTGAATTAGATGATTCGAACATAAGCAAGCGGAATTTATTTTTGAAGAACCAGACCACTATCATTAAACCCGACCGTTGCATTATTGATACTCCAGACGATTTCATCAATTTCTGTTCCCTACAATGATATATATACAGATCTTATTAGCTGTGGACTTCGCTTAAGTATATAAAAATATATATTCAACGGCATTGCTCTTTAACTGAAAAGCGCCAAGGAGCCATTATTTCCTACCATTGGCTAACGTTTTATAGCTAATTAATTACAAAAAGTGCATGCATGATGTCATCATTTCAATTTCACACTACAGTCGAACTTCGTTGGCTCGATCTCAATGGGACAGGCGAATAGACCTCGAGCCTCGGAAAATTCGAGCCTAGCGGTAATGTTTACATTCGAGCCAAGCGATGTCGAGCCAACGGGGTTCCATTGTATTTAAATGCTATAACAGTGCTACATTATAAGAATTTCTTATTATTATCATAAGGCATGAAATACTTAGTTATTTGATATGTAAAATGCTTGGCCAGTTTTGTTTAGAAATTGCCCCACTTAACTGCCGTATTCCTATAAATGGAGGTGTTTATTTCATGGGTACTGTCAAGATGAACTACAGTTTTCAATATTTTCTTGACGTAGAAATTTTCCAAAAGAATAACCCTTTATTTTGGCAGAAAAATCTTGCAATGAAATCATTTCATAGAAAATGTTAAAAATATGAAAAAAAATATTTCATGAAAAATACTTTCAAAAGATCTCATAATACATGAAATTTTCTGACTGCTAAATTGACGTCGTGAAATTTGCAAATAGTTAACTATATATATATATATATATATATATATATATATATATATATATATATATATATATATATATATATATATATATATATATATATATATAGAATGGTTGTGTGAAGTAAGCAAAACACCGCTTTCAACATTCAAAAGATAAATACTATGCTGACATGACATTGGACATTCAAAATGGCACGACGTTCGGCAATGGACAATTTGAATGTCCAATGTCGAGCACGCTATTTATCTTTTAAATGTCTAAAGTCGAATGTTTAGCTAACTTCACACAGCTCAGATAACTCTCTATATAACTAGAGATTATAAAACGACACTAGTACGTGTACGTACAAACTGTTTTCAAGTCCCACGTTTTTAGAAGGCAAATGCCTGCACATGGTCACAGTGGTGTGATGGGAATAAACTCCTGCTATTTCCTTTATTATCATAATGACCTGTACAATTTTGTGACACGTGACATATAGGTATGCATTTGGTTTTTTGATGTACATGATATGCCACTCCAACCTCCTCAATTTCAATTCTACCAAGTACAATCATAATACGAATCAAAATGCTATACATGTGTTTTCATTCAAATGAATGATACAGCCTACAATCAGTTACATAAATCAATAACAACCCTATTCACGGTGGAGAACCCACGTGACTTATTTGGTAAAGTGCACGGCAACAAATGTCACCAAGTCTCGATTCAGGTAAGGTTTTTAAAGATAACTTTCTTAATATTTGGAGATTTTTTGTGAAATAAAGACCATAAACCCCGCATTTAAGAGCTCTATTCAAGGTAATAAAGAACTTTCTCTAATATTCTATAGTTTTCCTGAAAATCTTGACCAACTGATTTCTCAGAGTTGAAATCTAAGGCAAAGTTTTCAGCGTGTATTGTTGAACTTCTTATAGTTATTTCAAAGGCGAAAATGAACTACTAGTAAAACCAAATTGATAAAGTACACGGACATTTTAGGTTTGATAAAGTACACGGTCGTTTACAACCTTCAGTGTATATACTCATTATTGCACTGACTTGTGCTAAAACGAGTTATTATAAATTTATTTATTATTTCTATTCTTCAAATTCATTATTGAACATTGCTCCATGTTTGAAAAGACGCATTGAAATGGAGTGGCAATGGAAGAATGAACGCGTTTTAACAGTTAGACCGACGGAGTCGCCTTAATGATGGGCTCATTTTCATGAATCATGGAAACATGTGTTATCACACTAAATTCAGTCCCGTATTTTAACAAAGGGCTTGAAGTTTTTGTAAAGGGTGTTCCACTTCTTTTTCGTAACGTATATGTAAAACGTGTTTGTATTCATTATTCATGGTAAACAGTAACACATAACTGCTTAATAACTCTTCATTTTGTCAATTTTGAGAAAAAAAAGTGTTCTTGTACTTTTAATGTCTTCGATTGCTAGCTGATTTGATAGACTTATGATTTTGTGACATTTGTTTCATTTCAGAATATGAAGACTCCGACTTTATGCTAAGAATGCGGAATGGCATTTCAAAATAAAAAAACAACATCTAGTAGACCACGATAGAAGGCATTCTGGTCAATTGCCATCGTTTTTTCGGGAAAGTGTTTACACAGACACAGGTTAGTTTTTAGCTTTATTTTTTTCGCAGAAAAATAAGAATATGCTAACAGTTATACTTTTATTATGACTGTAAAGAGGTTAAGATTTGCCGTCGTCTGACTGTGTTTTCAACGTTTTTTAGGGGTTGCGTTTTTCACATAATAATGTGGTCCGTGTTTCAGTGGACAGGGTCGTTTAGTTTTATGATGCTGATTACACGATCAAACACTCATTGCGTGGCAGTAAATAGTGTTTTTTATAAATTACATTCAAGTACTGACATTGCCAGCATTTCTCGCTAACTTGTGACAGTACATGTCTTTTTAATAGGTGTAGCAATCACGGCGAGACAAAGTTGCACGTTTGCAAATATTGTGGCAAAACTGCTCTTGCAAGACTTGAAGATACACGAACGACGCGAAAGCGGCCAATTGAAGCTAAACTGTGTTGTGTGTGGGTTCAAATTGGGTGACACGACCAATCTCAGTGACCAGATTTCTACTAGACACAGGGGAATGACACGTCACAAATGTCTACAGTGTCGCTCAGCATTCAAGTTCAAATCTGGACTCAGCAGGCACGTTAAGGCGAAACACACCTAATCAGGACACATTGAAAGATCACAATGGTCTAGTTAGAAGTGCATTCCAGTATGTTGCCGAGTTAAAATAACGTTTTGATGAGTTTAACATTTTATTAAGATAAATAGCAAAACGTACTGTTACGGTGCTCTTTCAAAATGTTCGTTTGTCTTACAGTACTGAAAAAAATGCTGTGTAAAATAAGTATGAAAACGGATTGAGCATAAAACATTTTCACAAGGTTTATAGATGCATTGTTGTCATTTTCCCATTGATGTCCTATAAACTCTTAACTGCATGTATCTTATATAATTCAGCAAGCTTTGAAACACAATTATTTTGTAATCACATTTCAGCCTTTAGTCTAGAACATTCTAATGTTCCATGCTCAGCTCTTATCTAGATGTTCAAGTCTTAGTCCTAGCCTGTAAGTTGGTAATATAGTGTGCTCTCATTCCTCCTTGCTGTTTCCCATCTAACTCCGAGCCTCCATCTTTACAATGAGTTTATGTCTGTATTGTTCGAACGACCGCAGTTTTACTGATGTAGATCAGATAATATTTGTTCAGACTAAACCAAATAAAAGATTCAGCGTTACCTGAAAAGTATGAACAATATGCTTTAAATGTGGAAATATATATAAACTAATTGTGATGTGCCTATTTTATTGTTTTATATCACATCTAAATAGGAACATTTATGAAATTTATAATCACCACAAACGGGCCGGGCCGTTAACTACAGAGATGTTTTATTCGCCGTCAGTCAAGATTATAATTTATAAGTAAATCTATCTGATTTTTGAAGAAATGTATGTATGATTCTGTATTGATCTGCATATTTAAAAGGCCTAATCGAACTTATAATGGCAGACTTTCTCTTAAATTATCTCATAGACTATCTTTCAACTCCTCATTAAATATGATTGCTAAATATTTAGTTATTTAGGTGTGCGTTATAATGCAAAATTTATTGATACAACTTAAATAAAAACTAAACACTATACATTCTGACTTCACGAATAGAAAATGCTTATATAACTATTAGTTTATAAACCGCACTCTACTTTCAAACATAAACTAAAATGACCGTGTACTTTATCATCCTAAAATGTCCGTGTACATTATCAATTTGGTTTTATTTCATTTTTACCTTTGAAATAACTAGAAGTTAAACAATACACGCTGAAGACTATAAAATACAGAAAATTTGCATAAAATAAGATTTGGGTATGAATTATTTACGGCTAACATGAAGTAAAGCGATAGATTTGTCAAAAGCCGTGTACTTTGCCTTAGATTTCAACTCTGAGAAATCAGTTGGTCAAGATTTTCAGGAAAACTTTAGTATATTAGAGAAAGTTCTTTATTACCGTGGATAGAGCTCTTAAATGCGGGGTTTATGGTCTTTATTTCACAATAAATCTCCAAATATTAAGAAAGTTATCTTGAAAAACCTTACCTGAATCGAGACCTGTTGACATTTGTTGCCGTGCACTTTACCAAATAAGTCACGTGGGTTCTCCACCGTACTATTCCACTCGTCCTTTTGCATCTACTTCAAGAAATCCATAAACAATTGATGCAAATCTGAAGAAACATGCGTACATTATAGTCACATCTGCGTCAATCTTTATTGTGCTCTTTTGAAAGAAAGAAACAAAAATGACATTGGTTAGTCACTTGTACAAATAGCTATACGTACATGTAGCGTCTTGCAACTTGTCTCAAATTGTCAGATGTCGGGGCACTGTGACGCGGTGTATCAGGGCGGGGCTGGGATGCACGTTCCGAGGGCCGCGCAGTGGCCTGCAGGCTCACCTCTGGGAATGCGCTTACCGGGAGCAGAACGCAGGTACATTATTGTATCGTCATATCTACTTTTTGAAATGACATGATTATGTTTAAATAATTAATGCGCCGGAATCACACATTGGGACGTATGGTGTTATGCGGTTTAAATAGTGCGAAAATTAAAAGACCATTTATTTCAATACATTAATAAGATTGCAACGTTAGTGGGAATATAAAGGCACGCCGAATATTTTTAAAGACATCTTGGTGGGGAACCCAGGGGAATAGATAATTATAGATAATTGTACGCATAAAATGTTAAAATATTCAGTATTACTTTCAGCTTTTCACTTGCGGGGTGCAAGCAATGTTTATATTCCTAGTACATATAGGTGTATGCTTATTTTATAAAAAAATCCTCAACAATAAGGTACTGACAGACACATACCAGTTTGGGGTATTTTTTGTTCGATTTTTACTGCCTGTGAACAGAATTGTAAAAGAAAATCACGCTTGTCACGCCTACGCATTTCGACGCTTTCAACGCTTTCAATTGTTATTATGCTATTAGCGTTTTCATGCATAAATACGTACACATCGAAACAAAAAAGGAAAAAAAATGACCAAATTTGCGCTGAAATTACCTGCGTATCATGTTTGTGCACATGACTGTCATACCAATTTCTGTCTCAAGTTAAAAGTCATCCCTATATGAATATGCAAATCATCTCCTTGGTCGCAAATGTATATGAGTGGTTAAATCTTTATTAAATTGTAAGTCCATGTTTTTAGGCAAAAACGCCGTGATAAAGGGAGAAGTTACAACTATAGAGATTGAGCGAGATCAGATTGATCTTGGGATCTCAATAGTAGGAGGGTGTGACACTCCGCTGGTGTGTGTGGTTGTGCAGGAAGTGTTCCCAGACGGTGCAGTGTCCAGAGACGGCAGACTGCAACCGGGTGACCAAATATTGGAGGTAAGGGACAGATAACTGGATGAGGGGGGCAGTATATCGGACGTAGTACTCGGGGAAACGGGCAGAATATCAGAGGTAAGAAGCTAGAGGAAAGGGGCAAATTATTGGAGGTAATGCTTGTAGTACTGGAGGAAAGGGGCAAAATTCTTGAGTCCGGAATGTTATTGGGCAGAATATTGCAGGAAAAGGGGAGAATACTGGCAGTATTGGGAATAATACTTGAGTTAAAGGGCAGAATACTGGAGGTTCGGGCAGAATTCCCGAAATAAGGCACGGAATGTACTAAGGGGCTACATACTTGAATTTAAGGCCAAAAAGGAGTAGGACATTGAAAGTAAGGAATAAGATTACAGGAAGTTAGGGAACAGAATACTTGCGGTAAGGGGTAGATATCTGGATTGTTGAAATGGTAGTATAGGCCATACCTAATGCAGATAAATGGCCAGAATACAGGGGGCTTAATACAGAATGAAAGAGACATAATATAGTGAAGCTCAGATGGAACTACTAGAGGAAAACTCGAGAAAAGGGGGCATACTACTGCATGTAAAGGAACATATGGTATATACGGGACAAAACAATGGAAGTAAGCGACAAAAATACTGAAGAATTAAGAAATCGGCCCAAATACTTGAATTTAAGGAGCAGAAAATTGAAGGTAACGGTAAGATTACAAATGCTAAGAGAACACTATATGTAAGGAACACAAAACTAGATGCAAGAGATAGATCGATGGAGCAAAGGGAATGAAACTCGGAGTTACGAGCGAAATACTGGAAGTTAGTGAAAACTACTGAAAGTAAGAGACATACTGGAAGTGATTTACGGAATATTGAAGGTATAAGGGAAGAGATATCAGTTGAAAGGAATGCGATCAAAAATAAATTTGCTCTGAGTCTGCAATGTTATTAAGGGATAGATAGAAATAAGGTCACTGGTGCGAAAAGGAGTCGCACATGGAACAGGGAACGCGCATAAGTTAAGTGTTTGACTTCCTTTTCGGAGTTATCGAATGAGGATATTATTTAAAGATGCACTTTTACTCCCAAATAAGATTTAACACATTTAAAATATTGTTTTAATATTCAAAAAAAGATGAATAAATGTGGAAAACAATGGTTCTTATGAAGGATTCCTACCGGTAGTTTAATTTGAAATAAATGGGCATACAACACGGTATTTCTATTTTTATATGAGACTATAGTAGACCACAGTAAATCTTTAAGCATTCACCAATCATTTAATATTTTTGCGCTTTCTGCTATTAAATACACAGTTACAATTTTGTTTTCAGTAGAAGATATTTTCCATAAATGCATTATTTAGTAGTTAAAGGTTTATCAGTAAAAATGTATTTTTGTTATGCATGTGTATGTATTGATTTTGAATAAGAGTGTCTCTTTAAATACCTGTTTGTCCTGCAGGTAAACGGAGATGACCTAAGCCAGGTGAGTCATTACCAGGCCAGGGCGATACTCCGCCAGTACTCACAAGTCTGTACTCTCACTGTGTACAGAGAGGCGGACGATGAGAGACCTATTGTTATGCATGTGTATGTATTGATTTTGAATAAGAGTGTCACTTTAAATACCTATTTGTCCTGCAGGTAAACGGAGATGACCTAAGCCAGGCGAGTCATTACCAGGCCAGGGCGATACTCGGCCAGTACTCACAAGTCTGTACTCTCACTGTGTACAGAGAGGCGGACGATGAGAGACCTATTGAGAAAGAAGGTACGCAATGCCAACCTATACCGATGTAGTTGATGCAGATTATAAGTAAAGAATAATTCCCTGTTCTTAACCATGGAAAAGGTTATCGTACATGTATTATGTTTTACTTACGTTGCCAAAAGTGTTTAGCCATTTTTTTAAGTGATCTTATATAAATATTTTTTTATTAATTTGAAATACATTTACACGTTTCTGAGTCATAGAATAAAATGAATGTGATAAATGGTATATAACATGATAGACACATTCCATAAACATAGCGGAATGTGTCCACATTGATATGTTAAGGTGTATTGTTTATTGCTGATATGAATAACTTAGCTATCGTTAATGTCGACCCACTTCTGTACCAGGAAGTAGGGTAAAAAAGCGGTATGGAACCCTTATTCAACCGGTTATTTCTTTATTCGTTATTATAAACAAAAAATAAACTGCACATGTAGAGAATGTCTCTTAGATATGATCCAAAGAAGGCTTCGATATCCAAAATAATAGCTTTTATATTGCCTATTGGTTCTAATAACGCCCTTGTGACAAGAGTTTTAAATGCTTTTTGGTAAGACGGGCTATTTAAAGCTACATAATCAAGATCAGCATTAAAACACATTTTTTCCATAATGTCCTTTTCCGGTAATTATGTTCCATGGTCAACTTTTTATCACTGAAAACAGGTAGCTGTAAATGCCTTTGTTTGTGTCGATTTGCAGGGGTCAATGAGCTAATATTGTTTGAAAATAAATGAAGTTAAAGAACATTTGTTTATTTTCAAAAATATTAAAAATATCCCTAACAAAGACAAAGGGCAAGCATCTTGGAATAAAGTTGGTTGGGAAAAGGTATGTGAAAAGAAAAATATGTATGTATGTATGATATTTTATAGTAGCGTTTCCGCGAGGCTCGATATTCGCAAGGCTCTAAGTCTTTTGGCCGGTCCCTGGGATATCGAGCCAACGGGTTTTGACTGTATGAATAAGCATACAATACGCTTTCAATGCAACAAAGATTAAATCGATTCACCAGACATCCAAATTTAACATAACGGTTCATGGAACTATCAGAAAATTAACTTTTTGAAACTGATGCAATCGTCTTTTACAATATCGAATTGTTTACGAATATTAGAAAGATATACTTTTTAGTGTGGGTAATAAGATTTTGCACGGGATACAGTCAAAACTGTAATAAGTGGCCACCCTTCGGATAAGGTGAAATTGGGTGCTTAAAACATGAGACCACTTAATCCAGGTGGGAAATTGCTGGCACGTGCGTGACAATTTACAAATTTCACTAACATGGCAGTTAATAAGTGTCTATACGGATTGATGGGATCACAGATTAGTGACTGCAGCCACGTTAAACAGTTGGCCGCTTAATGCAGGTACTTTATATTTAAATCGTACGGAAAGAAATAACAGGAGCCGGATAATACAAGTGGTCAGCAGATGGCCTTACAGCCCACATTACTCTTCAATATTGTTTAAGACGCTGTACTTGTAACTTTAAGAACATTCCTGTTGTTGGTTCAAACGCTTATCTGTTTGATGTGGGCCCTGTTTTAATAAAGACTTTAAAGGGACTCGCTCATGTTGTTGTAAAATACACTTTTTGTATGTCTAAAAAAGTGTGACAAATCGTTGGGAGTGTTAAACTAAGATACCAAAAGCTGGAACCCTTCAGCATATCTTCGTTATTGCTCAAATATCGTCTATGTTTATGCTCTCTGAATTACGGCTTTGTTGTTCCGTGATTGGTTGATTGCCATTAACACGTGACGTCATCAATGTTTTCTGAAAAGGTCAAAAGATCCACAACTTTTGTATAAGTCCTGCTGGCCTAGTTGTAAAGGCGTCGATTTCATTTTTTTCTAAACTTTACCAGCGTGGGTTCGCATTTCGCTAAAACCAAATATTTTTTTTATACTTATATTGTATTGTTTTCCCGGAATACCGATATCATAGAGTAAAATATTGATAAAATAAGTGCGTTCAGATGCATTAATGGGAAATAAAAGGGTCCGAGTAGTTTTATTCGTAGAAAAAAAAGCATAATAAATTGAAAATATAGCAAAATAATGACTAAATGAAACTGAGGTCATTCTAATTTATGAATTAAGTCGTCTTTAAAACAGGGTCCACACCTAAAGTTCGCTTAAATGCTACACCTATAAAACTCTATGAATAAAGTAAAGTTTATTCTTCCATGTTCTGTTCTAAACTGTGAAATGTTCTATTTCCAGACATGCTCCCGGTGTATATATTCTAAATATAGTAAGTAAGTTAGTTTTACAGTTAAAATATAAAATATACAGGATAATGTGTTTTGCCTTCAAAAAATTCGACCACTAGTGTATATGCATAGCGTAAACACTTGCTATTTTGAACCCTATACCATATTTTGTAAGGGTATCAATAACTGTGTACCCACCTTAATATCTTTCTATGACATACACTTAGATATAACTGTAGTTCCGAATAAGGCGTTTAAAACAGTGCACGCTTAAATCTGAATTAGGCGTTTAAAAAAAGCATTCTTAAATCTGATAAGGCAATTAAATATTGCACGGTTAATTCCGAATAAGGCGTTTAAAACATTGCTCGGTTAAATCCAATAAGGCATTAAAATATTGCTCTGTTTAATCCGAATAAAGCGTTTATAATATAGCACGGTTAAATCCGAATAAAGCGTTAAAACATAGCATTGTTAAATCGGAATAAGATGTGTAAAACATATCACGCTAAAATCCGAAAAAGGTGTTTAAAACATAGCACGGTTTAAATCGAATAATACGTTTAAATTAGTTAACGGATAAACCAAATTAAAGCGTTTAAAACATTGCACGGTTAAATCCGAATAAGACGTTAAAATGCACCGTTAAAATTCGAATAAGCCAATCAAAATATTGCAAGGTTAATCCAAAGTATGGCTTAGGCTTTGTTCACAGTTGAATCCATAAAAGGCATTAAAATATTTCACGGTTATAATTATTTCACGGTTAAATCCAAATTAAAAGTTTAAAATATTGGACGTTTAAATCCTAAGAACGAATGTATAATTTTGCAGTGTTAAGTCCGAATAAGGCTTTCAAAATAGTGCACGGTGAAATCCGAATAGGGCAATCAAAATAATTGTTTATGAGCACAATGGTTTAGCAGAGAAACAGATTTAGTTACCCAATAGTTTAGCAGGGTTTCTATTATTTACGGTGCCCGATGATTTAGCAGTGTTACTCTTGATATAGTTGCCCAATGGTTAAGCAGTTTTACTCTTGATATAGTTGCCCAATGGTTAAGCAGTTTTACTCTTGATATAGTTGCCTAATGGTCTATCAGTGTTACTCTTGATATAGTTGCCCAATGGTTAAGCAGTTTTACTCTTGATATAGTTGCCCAATGGTTAAGCAGTTTTACTCTTGATATAGTTGCCAAATGGTTAAGCAGTATTACTCTTGATATAGTTGCCTAATGGTCTATCAGTGTTACTCTTGATATAGTTGCACAATGGTTAAGCAGTGTTACTCTTGATATAGTTGCCAAATGGTTTAGCAGTGCTACTCTTGATATAGTTGCCCAATGGTTAAGCAGTTTTACTCTTGATATAGTTGCCCAATGGTTAAGCAGTTTTACTCTTGATATAGTTGCCCAATGGTTAAGCAGTATTACTCTTGATATAGTTGCCTAATGGTCTATCAGTGTTACTCTTGATATAGTTGCCCAATGGTTAAGCAGTTTTACTCTTGATATTGTTGCCCAATGGTTAAGCAGTTTTACTCTTGATATAGTTGCCCAATGGTTAAGCAGTATTACTCTTGATATAGTTGCCCAATGGTCTATCAGTGTTACTCTTGATATAGTTGCACAATGGTTAAGCAGTGTTACTCTTGATATAGTTGCCCAATGGTTTAGCAGTGTTACTCTTGATATAGTTGCCCAATGGTTTAGCAGTTTTACTCTTGATATAGTTGCCAAATGGTTTAGCAGTTTTACTCTTGATATAGTTGCCCAATGGTTTAGCAGTGTTACTCTTGATATAGTTGCCCAATGGTTAAGCAGTTTTACTCTTGATATAGTTGCCCAATGGTTTAGCAGTTTTACTCTTGATATAGTTGCCC
Source organism: Mya arenaria (assembly GCF_026914265.1). NCBI lineage: Eukaryota > Metazoa > Mollusca > Bivalvia > Myida > Myidae > Mya > Mya arenaria. The sequence continues at coordinate 11,931,645 of NC_069125.1, read as the reverse complement.
AATGGTTAAGCAGTTTTACTCTTGATATAGTTGCCCAATGGTTAAGCAGTTTTACTCTTGATATAGTTGCCCAATGGTTAAGCAGTTTTACTCTTGATATAGTTGCCCAATGGTCTATCAGTGTTACTCTTGATATAGTTGCCAAATGGTTTAGCAGTTTTACTCTTGATATAGTTGCACAATGGTTAAGCAGTGTTACTCTTGATATAGTGTCCCAATTGTTTGTAGTGTTACTATTGTTTTAGGTGCCAAATGGTTTCGCAGTGTTGGAGGGTGGGCTCCGGGTCGACGACCGCGTTCTGGAGATAAATGGTGTGGACGTGGCCTTCAGCAGCCAGGAACACGCGGCGGCCATCATTCAAGTACTGGTAGTCACCATCATTCTCAAAAAATCGGCGAACGTGTTGTATGCCGGATACATTACTCAGATAATGCCGGTTCTAGCAATAAAAATAAATCAGACTGAATACAAACTTAACGTTAGTTAACCTCAACTGTGTAAACAACGCAAATGGGTTACGCCTGTGGTGAAGGAGATGGCAAAACTGTAGTTTACTGCAACATGTATTTTAAGCCCAAACAGGGCGTGTTGACCTTGGCACAAGTTCACATTTACGATTTGTAGTTTCACTAAACCCTAATAAATTTGAAAATTGAAAAACTTTTAACTATTAAACTGAATAAGTTAGGCATTCTTGTTTCATGTGCATATTTATGTGTCATGTGAGCACTGACACATGTGCATTATCATGTTTCGTGTGAGCACTGACACATGTGCACATTGTCTATTTATGTGAGCACAGACAAATGTGCGCATTCTCGTTTTACGTGAGCACTGAAATATGTGCACATTGTCGTTTCATGTGAGCACTGACACATGTGCACATTGATGTTTCAGGCGAGCCCTGATAGGGTTCAGTTCGTGGTATCGCGGACAAGCCGCCCGCGGACGCCGGATCTGGGCTGGTGCCGGCCCGCCACCCTAGGGGGCCTGGACGCCGAAATGGCCGCCGCCGTCTGGCCTATCTGCCGGAAGTCTCGGGAAATTCTCATAACTATACACAAGGTATATAAAAAGACCAATATACATAAAACTACGTTCGCTCACAAGGTATCATTCTTTTGAAACACAAATGTTAAATTATTTATTCGATGTCAGAGGATGTTTTCTTAACGAAATTTCCTCGTTAGGGAAAACCACGAATAAATAAAAAAAACTACCTCACAATGCCTATTTTATCCGCTAAAAAATCAGAGATGTAAACCGTTTAAGCTGTTTAAATGACATTTGGTGTACATGTTGCCAGTGGCAATAAAAGTATGTTTCTGTGGATTTGAAAATTGCTCAGTTGTTCCCCAGTTTCGACGGATTTCCAACAACAGCAAACAAACGCGCATTGACGTTGACTCTACTGCGCTTTATTATATTTGTTTTATATTTACTGTGTGGTCTTGTGTTGTGGGCGAAACTAAAGCACCCGGAGAGAACCCACTTGTCTAGCTTGCTGACCTCAAACCAAACTCACATGCGTCAAACCGGGAATCGAACCAGGGTCGCCTTGGTGAGAAGCGTGTGCACTTTCCACTGCGCTAACCAGACAGCGCCTATTTTGACTGTACACACTATAACTATGTGGCCATCTAATTAATGATCGTATGAATTAGCATTGGCTGTAACGAGACATATTTTAAAACAGAAACTTTTGCTTGAGATATTTTATTTAATTTATATAAAAATTAATTTCATTTCTTTCACTGGCATATTGGTCAATTGAAAATCGTGACCTTTCGACATTTGTGACATGCTCGTTGTTTCGAAGGTCCCAATTTCCGCAATTCGATTTGTGATAAATGTGATAAGTGCATTTTGTGATCCAGCATTTGTGCCATTGTACCACGATATATTTTTTCACTGCTGTTAGTGTATTTCTTGTTTTCAGGTGTTGCACGAGTCGTTGGGTATCAGTATAGCGGGCGGGGCAGCCAGCCCCCGAGGAGACACGCCCATCTATGTCACTAACATCAACCCCAATGGGTGCCTCGCAAAGTCAGAGCAAGTGCAGGTACGGTGAAAGCAATAGACCTAAGTGTACATCAACACATAACTAGATCCCGTAAACATAGTTTATGATTAGCCAAGAAAGCAGGCAGATTACTTACCAGCCCAGTAAACTTACTGATTATCTGACCTGTTTGACTCAGGGGGTCGTTTTAATTAAAAAATAGTCAAAACTTCAATAATTTCAAATATGTATGAGCGTAACAAATGGCAGGACATTGACTGGTCTTATTTCCCCAACTGTGTGTTTATTTTTAATACCGGTTAAAGTTCAATTCACACAAATATGTAACAAAATAACGTTAACATTACACTTAGATAATTTCAATTTACGATTTTAATCGATTAAGTTCTTGATTCAACCAGCCCTTTGAAAGTGGAATTGGGCCAATCAACAGCTCCAAGTGCAATCGATTTGATAAAGATTACTACTAAGTACATGCTTTAACGCCCTTGTTGCCATGTTTTTGTGTGTTGATAGAGAGGCGATGTGTTGCTGGCCGTGAACGGAGCCAACCTGCTCGGGTTGTCCCACCCGGAGGCTGTGGCCCGGATTAAAGCCAACACGAGATCAAACGTCGTGACCTTGAGAATTGTCGAGGCCCCTGAGGCCTGTAACGGCTCCGGAAACTTCGTACCTAGCTGGCTTTTCTGGCAACAACTACCCAAGTAAGATAAATGAAGTGAACAAGTATTTATTCATTTCTCTTTTATTATAAAAATTAGTTGTACTTATTGAATACGAACATAAGTTGGCCGTATCTAAAAAAGTTCATAATGTTCAAATGAAATTTGGTACAAATTTTGTCAGCAAACAACAGGCGAATTATTTTTATCTGTCTTTCGTATTACTTGTATTGCACGTGTATATAATGCACATTGTCATGCAGTGTAAAACGGAATTGACGTTCATGTTTTACGTTTTATGGCAGTGCTTGCAAGACGGTGAGGACGGTGACGCTCTTACGGGGCTCGGCGGGAGGCAGTCTGGGATTCTCGGTGGTTGGCGGGGCCGACTGTCCACAGGGACCTTTACCCGTCTATGTTAAGTCCTTGGTCGCCGACACCCGCCTTCAACGATGACAGACTTAAGTATGGAATATCATGGTTGATTCTCTGAATACCAATACAAGTTTAGTAAAAGTGCTGTTCATTTACAGCTGAACATTTTTACATGTACGGATATTTAAAAAGACTATAGTTTCATTTTATGCTAAGCTCGATCTTCACTCTCGAGTCCGCTACCTGAGTCTAAACAAGTAATAGTGTACATATTGAGAGGCTACAGAAGAGTTCCGCTTCATGGGATCAAACCCACTCCTCTAGGGTGAGAGGCGGAGACCTGTACCGTGATTTGGTGCTAGTGGGATGGGGCGAATTTGTCCATTAACTGTTATAATATATGTTGCTGTCTAGGTGCGGGGACCAGATCCAGAGTGTGAACGACGTCAGTCTGGAGCACGTCGCCCATAGCAAGGCCGTCCACATACTCAAACAGGCAACCGGCGCCGTCTCCCTCCGTGTGGTATCCTGGCCGGGAACCGTCGTGTAACATCGGGGTGTTTATGTTACATAGAGGATTACATATTACATCGGAGACCGTGTTAGATCATGGACCGTGCAGTCGCCTGGCTGGTTATTATCATATCAAATCAGGGACCATGTCGCCTCCTGACTGGTAATGATCGTGTGATATCAGGGGAAGACAAGTTATACCCGGGACCATTTAATGGCCTCCCTGAGGCAATGATTTAATACCTGAGACCATCAAATTATACCTTGAACCGTCGTGCACTGCACTGCCTAAGATTGAAGAGACCGTCGAGTAATATCGACGACCTTAAAATCACTAGCATGAGGACCGCTGTGTGATATCAATGACCGGGACAGTGAGGACATCCGTGTGATATCAAAGACCGTTGAATAATACCGGGGACCGTGTAGTCCCCTGTCTGAAGCCTGTTATGTAACACCAGAAACCACTGGGTAATAACAGAGGCCATTAACTGCCCTGTCTTATGACAGTCGTGTGATATGATAGAACGTCAAATACCGGGAGCCGCGAATGATCCTGTCTGAAGACTGTCGTGCGATACCAGAGAACGTCGACTAATACCGGGGACCGTGAAGTTTCCTGTCTGAGGACTGTCGTGCGATACCAGAGAACGTCGACTAATACCGGGGACCGTGAAGGATCCTGTCTGAGGACTGTCGGGCGATACCAGAGAACGTCGAATAATACCAGGGACCGTAAAGTGTTCTGTCTGAGGACCGTGGTGTGATATCAGAGACCGTCGAGTAATGCCGGTGCCCAAAAAGTGCCCTGTTTTAGGACCGTCGTGTTATATCAGAGACCGTATTGTGATACCGGAAACCATGAAGGGCACTATCTGAGAACCGTCGTGTGATATCAGTGCTCATGTTGTAATAACGGGGCCTTTGTAGCGCCATTTCTGAAAACCGTTGTGTGATATCAGAAACCGTCGAGTAATACCATATATTACCCTGTCTGGGTACATATGGTGATATCATAGACAGCCGTATAATGACGGGTACTGTGTAGTGCCCTGTTTGAGGACCGTCATATCGGAGAACGTCGTTTAATATCGATGACCGTGAAGTGCCCTGTCAGTGGACCGTCGTGTGATACAAAGGCCGTCAAATAATTACGGGAACCGTGTAGTGCCCTGTCTTGTGAAACTGCCGAATAATACCAGTGACCATATATTTGCCTGTCGTGTGATGTTTAAGGCGGTCGAATGAAGTTGCCTGTCTGAGATCCGGCGTATGGTATATCATAGATCATCGTTTAATTCTCGGGACCCTGTAGTGCCCTTTCTGACGTCAGTTATTTATTTGAAATGGCTACCGAGTAGCACCTCAGACATCTCAGTTTTCATCCTGTGCATAGCCAGGTAAAATCAGAGACTGTCGAATGATACTGATGAAGGTTTAGTACCCTACGCGAGGGTCGTCATGCAATTTCTGAGAACGACGAATAACACCAGGGACAGTGTTTTGCCCTTTCGGAGAACCGTCGTTGGATATCAGGTCGAGTAATACCGCAAACTGTGTAATGACCTGTGTGAGGACCGTCCTGTGATATCAGCGACGGTTGAGATATACCGTGTACCGTGATGTGCCATGTCTAAGGATAGTGATGTGATACCACAGACCTTCCAGTAATATCACGGACCGTGTATTACCCGTTCGAGGACCCTCGTGAGATACCAGCGACCGCGGGAGACCCTCTCGTGAGGTGCATAAGGTTAGTCATGTGATATTACAGATCGTCCGGTTATATCAGGGACCCTGATTTGCACTGTGATATCATCGGCCACCGAGTATTACGGGGGACCTTGTCGTGCCGTGCCTGAGGATTGTCTCAGGAAAGTGGTGTGCCATTTCTGAGGAATGTTGTATGATATAATTTATCGCCAAGTTATACACGGTATATTGTCGTGCGCTGTATGGGAACCGTTGTGTGATATAAGGGATTTTCTTTTCCGTTCAGTAGACCACCGTCTTAAAGTCTCGTGACATGGAACAGATGTGAGCCTCGGGGACCAGTGATCATTTTTCACCAATAGAAATATCGGGGACTGTGTATAAATAGTAACATTGTCATCTCCTGGCTGGAGACCGTCGTGTAATATTTTAATGTTATGAATTTGGTGATTTCATATTGGCCCAGTTATTTGTCCAAGGTTAGCTGTATATGCCTGACCCGAGAGGCTGAGGCAAATACAGCTAACCGAGGACAAATAACTCGGCCAATATGAAATCACCTAATTGATAAGTATTTTATTAAATTAATTAACTATTACGTATGGTTCGACATTTTGGTTAAAAAATTCTGATAACTTACCTAATCAAGACTAATGTTTATATTTGAAGCCTGTTATCGCTTATTCATTCATGGTGTCTGCTTTTCTAGACTTGACTTTGCCGATTTCCACATGCATCCTTTAGTCACATTGCACATACGTATGAATAAAGCGTTGTACAGTCTAAGGGGACATGTCTTTTCATCTTTATTTCGTAAGCTTCGTCGTATATTTTGATGGTGTACAAAAAACCACCAACGGGTTAAGTTCAACTGTAATATCAAACCGTACAGAAGTGGTTAAAGTATTTAATAGGCTAGTTCTCCAAATAGGCATAAACAAAGCACAACAATTTCAAAACAGTCGGAAAAATGGAAAACAAAATGGCTATCTTTTAAAATAATTTCCAGCAAATTTCTCAGGCGAGTTTTCTTATTTCTCAAATCCGATATTTGGCGAGTTTTGTAGCCAATCAAAACGTAGGAGACTTATATTGGCCGAGTTTGCTCGATATTGGCCGGGTTTTGGCATATATTGTCGTCAATGTCTTGTATTGGTACCGCGTTTGTTGCCGTATCGCGCCAATACGTAATAGTTGATTTATAATATAATGTTATTAATTAGGTGATTTCATATTTGCCTATTTATTTGACCGAGGTTAGCTGTATTTGCCTGAGCCCGAAAGGACGAAGGCAAATACAGCTGATCGAGGACAAATAACTGGGCAAATATGAAATTACCTAATTAATAACAAAAAGTGTTGCAATTATTCAATAGGTTTAAGTATTCCAAATAAAATTATACGAAGCACAGAAACAGTCGGAAAACGGAAAACAAAATGGCTACCTTTAAAAATAATTTCGAGCATATTTTTCATATTAGGCGAGTTTCGACAGCCAATGAAAATGGCCCATTTCTCAAATCCTATATTAGGCGAGTTTTGTAGTCAATCAAAACGGAGGAAACTCATATTAGGCGAGTTTTGTTGATATTGGCCGAGTTTGGTCGATATTGAGCGAATTCTGGCGTATATTGTCTCCAATTGTCTGGTATTCAAACCGCAATTGTCTCCGTATCTCGTCAAATACGTACTAGTTGATTAATAAAAGGATATATTTTGGTCTTCTGATCGCTTGACATTTTAATATATTGGTGGTTATAATACTAAAACAAACTTTATGGTGTTTCACTTCTTATATTACTATAAGCAGTAATTAACGAAATAAAGTGTATGGTAGACAGCTAGATGCACTGACTGTACCGGAGTTGTCTTCCGAGCACTAAACAGCAGGTATTTTAATTGTATTAACTTGTGTGTTAAGAAGCTATATACACTGTTCAAACAGTTCAAAGGATTGCCTAAAATACTGTACATATGTAAAAGGTGATAAACCATGCTGTTTTCTATTGCAGTTAAATCAATTAGACAGTGGGCTGGGTATCAGAACTTTGGTAAAGTTAACAACGTTGCTAACGAAATCGCTGTTAACTCTTTTTAAAGGTGATTTCTTATGCCGTTAGGATGCTTACGTTTCAAATGATTTCAGCTACGACGCATCAAAAAGTAATAGTCCATTTCAAAAAACCGTTCGTCAGTTGTGTACGAAATATAGCGATGAGCCTTTAATTGTATCAAAAGATTAAACATGTATCATACTTCAGTTATGGCTTGTGAATAATCAAATAGTTCGCCATATTTCTAGTAAAACAAAACTATATCTGTGACCATGTTTAAAATATACTAATGGGGTTAAATATTTCTCGAACCTTATAATAGGCATTTATGTGAACATATCAGAAGTAAAGCTTGGTGATCCATGGGACATTTTGAGTAGTATATCTGACTTTGTACGAAATGCATGTTCTCAAACAGTATTAGAAGATTGCTCAAATATGTTGAAATAAAAAATGTCGATGCAAATTTACATTATCTTCAGAGTACAACTATCCACTAAATATTTATGTTTTACATGTAAGGTTATTGGAGGTTACAGCCTTTATTTATACTATACGAGTACACTATTAAATACCGTCATACCTGTTCATAAACATAATGATTGAATACATTGTATAATTATATTGGAAATGCAAAAGTATTACTCGAACAGTATTTAAATATACCAGGTTCATGATGATCATAATTTTATAGCTTGAAATTGTGTGTTTGTAAAAGTGTTTGCGATACTCTGGGACACCCCTTTAAAAGAATAAGCAATTTTAATGCTGTTTTTCTACGCTGAGTTTGTTTGTTAACGTGTCTACGATTTTCTTGGACACCCCTGTAAAATGGAATCGCCATTTAAGCTCTATTTCTACGCGCTGTTTGTTTGTAAATGTGTCAATGATATTTTGGGACACCCCTGTAAAATGGGATCGCCATAAAATATGTGTTTTTACACTGTGTTTGTTTGTGAAAGTGTCGGCTATATTTTCGGACCCCTCTGTAAATATGGTATCGCCATTAAAGCTGTTTTTCTATGCTGTGGTTGTTTGTAAATGTGTCAACGATATTCTGAGACACCCCTGTAAAATCGATCGCCATTAAAGCTCTATTTCTACCCTGTGTTTGTTTTTGAAAGTGTCTTCGATTTTCTTGGATACACATGTAAAATGGAATCGCCATTAAAGCTATATATCTACGCTGTGTTTGTTTGTAAAAGTGTCTACGATATTATAGGACAGCCCTGTAAAAATGGAATCGCCATTAAAGCTGTATGTCTACACTGTGTTTGTTTGTAAAAGTGTCTACGGTATCATAGGACAGCCCAGTAAAAATGGAATCGCCATTAAAGCTGTATGTCTACACTGTGTTTGTTTGTAATGGTGTCTTCCCATTTCTGAGACACCACAGTAAAAAGGGTTGACCCATTATGGATTTTACTTAATTAACTCAACTCCCTAGCACACCAAATAGTGTAGTAACGCTTATAATTATATGTTTAACTCGTAATACAGATTTTACCTGAAATTAAATAAAAATAAAGTTTAAGAAGGCAAACAAATTCGGCACTTTTTCCCGCCCATTTTTGTATTGAGAAAGAGTATAAATCCTAAGAAAAAAGGGGCTTTTAATATTTATTAACCATTAATGATTGTGCATACCGGGAATAAAGCATCGACTTGTTATTGCTTGGTAATTCGTTTGATTTGCTGTAAAAAGTATAAGGTAACAGTCACAAGTATGCTTCACCGGGGGAAAAGGAAGACATATACTAACGTTTTCATTATTTCGAATGTGTGTCTATTCAACACATCTATGGCCAAATAAACACAAGGTTTTCTGTTTTGATAATACAGTGGAATCAACAGGGACAAGCCTAGAAGGCACCTGACCTTGTTTAGAGGCACCTGATTTTGTTTAGAGGCACATCATTCTGCTACATGACCTTGTTTAGTCTAGAGGCACATTACCTTGTTGAGAGGCACATTACCTTATTTAGAGGGATCTGACCTTGATTAGAGCCATGTGACCTTGTTTAGAGGCACCAGAACGTAATGAGAGTCACATGACCTTGTTAAGGCCACCTGTACTTAATTAGAGCCACATGATCTTTTTTAGAGGCACCTGAACTTGATTTAAGTCACATGACCTTATTAAGAGGCGCCTGAACTTGATTAGAGCCACATGACGTTGTTGAGAGGCGCCAGAACTTGATAAGATTCACATGACCTTGTTTAGAGGCTTCTGAACTTCATTACAGCCACATGTTCTTGCTTAGAGGCACCTGAACTTGATTAGAGTCACATGACCTTTTTTAGAGGCACCTGAACTTCATTAGAGCCACATGTCCTTGCTTAGAGGCACAGGAACTTGATAAGAGTCACATGACATTGTTTAGTGGCACCTGAACTTCATTAGAGCCACATGACCTTGTTTAGAGGCGCCTGAACTTGATTAGAGTCACAAGACCTTGTTTAGAGGCGCCAGATCTTGATTAGAGCCACATGACCTTTTTTAGAGGCACCTGAACTTTGTTAGAGCCACATGACCTTTTTTAGAGGCGTCTGAATTTGATTTGAGTCACTTGACCTTATTTAGAGGCACCAGAACTTGATAAAAGCCACATGACTTTGTTTAGAGGCGGCTGAACTGATTAGAGCCACATGACCTTGTTTAGAGGCGCCTGAACTTGATTAGAGCCACATGACCTTGTTTAGAGGCGCCTGATCTCCATTAGAGCCACATGACCTTGTTTAGAGGCGCCTGAACTTGATTAGAGCCACATGACCTTGTTTAGAGGCGCCTGAACTTGATTAGAGCCACATGACCTTGTTTAGAGGCGCCTGAACTTGATTAGAGCCACATGACCTTGTTTAGAGGCGCCAGAACTTGATTAGAGCCACATGACCTTGTTTAGAGGCGCCTGAACTTGATTAGAGCCACATGACCTTGTTTAGAGGCGCCAGAACTTGATTAGAGCCACATGACCTTGTTTAGAGGCGCCTGAACTTGATTAGAGCCACATGACCTTGTTTAGAGGCGCCAGAACTTGATTAGAGCCACATGACCTTGTTTAGAGGCGCCAGAACTCCATTAGAGCCATATGACCTTGTTTAAAGGCGCCTGAACTTGATTAGAGCCACATGACCTTGTTTAGAGGCGCCAGAACTCCATTAGAGCCACATGTCCTTGCTTAGAGGCACCGGAACTTGATAAGAGTCACATGACATTGTTTAGTGGCACCTGAACTTCGTTAGAGCCACATGACCTTTTTTAGAGGCGTCTGAATTTGATTTGAGTCACTTGACCTTATTTAGAGGCACCAGAACTTGATAAAAGCCACATGACTTTGTTTAGAGGCGGCTGAACTGATTAGAGCCACATGACCTTGTTTAGAGGCGCCTGAACTTGATTAGAGCCACATGACCTTGTTTAGAGGCGCCAGATCTCCATTAGAGCCACATGACCTTGTTTAGAGGCGCCTGAACTTGATTAGATTCACATGACCTTGTTTAGAGGCGCCAGAACTCCATTAGAGCCATATGACCTTGTTTAAAGGCGCCTGAACTTGATTAGAGCCACATGACCTTGTTTAGAGGCGCCAGAACTCCATTAGAGCCACATGACCTTGTTTAGAGGCGCCAGAACTTGATTAGAGCCACATGACGTTGTTTAGAGGCGCCAGAACTCCATTAGAGCCACATGACCTTGTTTAGAGGCGCCTGAACTTGATTAGAGCCACATGACCTTGTTTAGAGGCGCCAGATCTTGATAAGAGCCACATGACCTTGTTTAGAGGCGCCAGATCTTGATAAGAGCCACATGACCTTGTTTAGAGGCGCCAGATCTTGATAAGAGCCACATGACCTTGTTTAGAGGCGCCTGAACTTGATAAGAGCCACATGACCTTGTTTAGAGGCGCCAGAACTCCATTAGAGCCATTTGACCTTGTTTAGAGGCGCCAGAACTCCATTAGAGCCACATGACCTTGTTTAAAGGCGCCTGAACTTGATTAGAGCCACATGACCTTGTTTAGAGGCGCCAGAACTTGATTAGAGCCACATGACCTTGTTTAGTGCGCCAGATCTTGATTAGAGCCACATGACCTTGTTTAGAGGCGCCAGAACTTGATTAGAGCCACATGACCTTGTTTAGAGGCGCCAGAACTCCATTAGAGCCACATGACTTTGTTTAGAGGCACATGACATTGTTTAAAGGGTACAAGGTTAAATATCTTACTGTCAGCATTTGCTGTCCTCTATCCCTCTATCAAACGTTGTTAAATAAATACGAATCATCAGTTATTATAACTCTTCAATTGTAGTAACTTTTATGGTCTTACACAGTGCAAAAAATCGTTTGAAAGACCAAATATTTAATGTTTAAAAATTTGATATGTTTTATTTATTTTGATAAAAATCTGACAAAACCTTCTTTAAAAACTCCATTGTCACCAAAACATGTTGAAAAGGATGTGATTTGTTCTAGGAAAATAATTTCCCATAAAACTTAATAAAACATGAATTTATTAAACAATTTAATTTTAGGCCTTTCTCGACCCTTTTTGCACTGTTAAATGGAAAAGAACAAACAAGCGCTATTGTTTCGTTTATGCAATAATACAATTGTATTTAATGAATGCAAACGCTATGGTTGGAGTGAACATGTTGGTTACCTGAACAACAATATTTATGCTTAATAACAATGGATAAGTCTGACTTCCCAGCACATCACTTTGTAAGTCAGGGCCTCGATTGATTTAACATAACATATTCATATCTCAGCACTTTATTATTTTGCGTTTGCAAATCAAAAGACGAAAAGTTTTGCTCTTTTTGATTTTCTTGCAAAATGTGTATATTTTCAAAAAAGGCAATGAAAGTAGACCTTCAAAAGTTATCAAGTTTTTATATATGTGCCCATTGGAAAATGATCTTTGTAAGAAAATGAATTAAGATGGTTTATGAATATCGGTCCAGCTGTCCAACGGTCCAGCTGTCCAACGGTCCAGCTGTAGTTTTAAGATCTAAAGCATCAGGTAATAATCCTCGTCGCCAGAGTCAGCGTGCCCCGCGTCTACGCCTTGCAGGATCCTCTTCCAGCGCCGCTGCAGCTCCTCCCCGATGGGCCGCCTAGCCGCCGTTTCGTCCCGGCGAACCATCTCGTCCACCTCAGAGTAAAAGCGCCTTATCCGGTCATTCAATGGATCTCGAAATGCCATCTTGACTTTAAGTAAGGTTCGCATAAGGTCACCCAAGTTCTGTGGCTCGTCGTCTTCATCCTCGTCATCAGACAGACTATAAATCGGTGCCATTCTGTCTTCATTTTCTTTTGCCGTTTTAGGGTTAAATTTCGTTCTTTTATCTAGCCATTCCACGAAGGAGCGTCGCCTCTGCGCCTGTCTAACATTGTTGCGGTCGTTTAAGAACGGGTACGGATCATGGACGGCTTTTTCCTTCTCCTCTTGCATCCATGCAAGGAACGTCTCCTTCCGTTCATCGTCGTCAATGGCAGGCAATCTCATCTGCATGCTCTGTCGCAGCATCATGCGGGACGTCCTCAGCCTCGACGGATCCTCCGCAACGCTGGTCAAATTTGTAGTCGAAACATTGCGATTAAACGCTTTGTCAATTCGTCTCACAATACTGCCTTTCCTAAATGCCACTTGAGATTTCCACTGGTTCATAAACCTCTTCGCGGTATTTTCATTACTACTATACATGGAATCATGGTCAATTGACAAACGGCTATCTCCACGAAAAGAGTCATTAAACTGTTCGCTAGTATTTGACGTGGGCAAATAATGCATCGCGTTTAAACCAATCATTACATCAAGCAACGTCCGTGGGTTCGGTCTGGGTGTTTTTGAACTCGGTATTTCTGGGTACACTAATTCGCTGATGTGCCTCCCTCGGCCGGACAGCTGTAGAAACATGGACTCTTTCCGGTCGAGCTTCACCGCCGATAGAGAATCCCCCGTTCCCTGTCGTCGTAACATGTGCTCACGCTCGGCCTGGGTTTCGGGGCCGGACTTTAAATACTTGCGTTTGCTATCGGCAGCACCGATTCTCCCACCACCCTGTCCTACATTTGCCGGCGCCGTCTGTGCCATTCGCGGCATCCTATGTTGACGCTGACGTTTCTGTTTGACACGGGGTTTGACGTCGGGCGTTTCTTCCTCGTCATCGTCATGTTTCTTCATTAGTCTATAAAACAGAATGAAAGAGATTTATTGGTGTTTTAGCCTGGATTTTGTACAAAAGTACATATAATAAATGTTTTACGAAATTACACTACTATAATGATGTAGTATTAATTTCCGTGTACTATAACATGTACAATGTATATTGTTTGTACATGTACGTATGACATATTTATATACATGTATATAATATTCCATCACATTTCTAGATGATGATGATGATGATGATGATGATGATGATGATGATGATGATGATGATGATGATGATAATGACGACGACGACGACGACGACAATGATGATGACGATGGTGATGATGATGTTGATGAAGATGATGATGATGATGATGATAATGACGACGACGACGACGACGACGACAATGATGATGACGATGGTGATGATGATGTTGATGAAGATGATGATGATGATGATGATAATGACGACGACGACGACGACGACGACAATGATGATGACGATGATGATGAGGAGGATGATGATGAGGAGGAGGAGGATGATGATGAGGAGGAGGAGTCGCTTATATGTAACCTTACTATAATAAAATGGGGCTAATCGTGGCTAAGGAGGAGACGTTTGGGTTAATCAAAATAGCTTACAACGACAGCTTACTAAAACCAACAAACGGTAGCAGTGGTCAACAACGATTAGAACTATTAGAACTAAGCTATACCATATTGATATAATGATTTTGTTATTTTTGGTTTTCATGGCTAAATCGACCGAAGATGCAATGAAAATATGAAAACAAAATGCTTGCCATAAATAGTTTCAACAATAACGTACAGTATGATGAAATACTAAGGCAAGGGTTAATCCTAATAGTGGATTACAGAATACTTTCAACAAACTTAAAATATTCAATACTAATACGGCGTATTTTTTACTTTAATACAAAACGATTAAAACGTTAATCCTGATTAAATGGCGTTCATGAAAATGTGAGTTAAAATTTGGAAGACACCCAAGTATGACTAAATGTACTGTTATAGAACTGTCCCTAGTGTTGTGTTCTACAGGATCTGTTATTTAAAAATGATTAAAAAAAATAATTTAAACATTTTAATTGCTAAAAGTTGTGATGGCATATGTGGTGTAGTTTAAAAGTAGTGTCAAGAATAAAATTTCTTCATCATCATCACCACCAACGTGGCAATTCAATCTTCAACATGGTATTAATAGAAACCATGATTACAAACCTCAAGATAGAGACAATTGATGATGATGATGATGATGATGATGATGATGATGTTGATGATGATGATGATGATGATGATGTTGATGATGATGATGATGATCATGTGGTAGACACGAATAGGGCACTCGACCACTGTTGGATAGAGGACTTGGCACCTCCCTCTCTCTGTGATAAAAACAAATAGGGACATTCCTCTCCCATTATGCCCCCCCCCCCCCTCCCCGTGAATTAGACACAAGGTTGCTCCTCTCTACCGCTGTGATAATCCTAACAAGGCCCTCATCCCTACCACTGTTTTAAAATAAATATGCCCTCCCTATCACTGTTTTAAACTAGTCTAGACCCCTCAATCCTGCTGTGTTAAACATCACCATGACTCTCAATCCCACTGGGGTAAACACGACTATGCCCCTCCATCCCAATGTGGTAAACACGACTATGCCCCTCCATCCCACTGTGGTTAACACGACAAAGCCCCTCCATCCCACTGTGGTAAACACGACTATGCCCCTCCACCCCACTGTGGTAAACACGACTAAATCCCTCCATCCCAATGTGGTAAACACGACTATGCCCCTCCATCCCACTGGGGTAAACACGACTATGCCCCTCCATTCCAATGTGGTAAACACGACTAAATCCCTCCATCCCACTGGGGTAAACACGACTATGCCCCTCCATCCCAATGTGGTAAATACGACTAAATCCCTCCATCCCAATGTGGTAAACACGACTATGCCCCTCCATCCCACTGATGTAAACCCGACTATGCCCCTCCATCCCACTGGGGTAAACACGACTATGCCCCTCAATCCAATTGTGGTAAACACGACTATGCCCCTCAATCCCATTGTGGTAAACACGACTAGACACTTCCATCCCAATGTGGTAAACACGACTATGCCCTTCCATCCCACTGGGGTAAACATGACTATGCCCCTCCATCCCATTGTGGTAAACACGACTATGCCCTTCAATCCCATTGTGGTAAACACGACTAGACACTTTCATCACAATGTTGTTAACACGACTATGCCCTTCCATTCCACTGGGGTAAACATGATTATGCCCCTCCATCCCATTGGTGTTAAACACGCGACAATGCCCCTCCATCCCACTGTGGTTAACACGACTAAGCCACTCCATCCCACTGGGGTAAACACGACTAAGCCACTTCATCCCATTGGGGTAAACACGACTAAGACCTTCCATCCCACTGTGGTACACACGACTAAGACCCTCCATCCCACTGTGGTAAACACGACTAAGCCACTCCATCCCACTGGGGTAAACACGACTAAGCCACTCCATCCCACTGGGGTAAACACGACTAAGACCCTCCATCCCACTGTGGTAAACACGAATATGCCCCTCCATCACACTGTGGTAAACACGAATATGCCCCTCCATCACACTGTGGTAAACACGAATATGCCCCTCCATCCGTGTGTGATGAACACGACTATGCTCCTCACTCCTACTGTGATAAACATGACTATGCCCCTCCATCCCACTGTGGTAAACACGACTTTGCCCTCAATCCCAATGTTGTAAACACGATAAGGCCCTCCCTCCCAATGTGGTAAACACGACTATGCCTCTAAATCCCAATGTGGTAAACACGACTAGGCCCTCCCTCCCAATGTGGTAAACAGGACTAGGCCTCTCCCTCCTTCTTTTATAAACACGTCTATGCCCCTCCATCACAATGTGGTAAACACGACTATGCCCCTCCATCACAATGTGGTAAACACGACTATGCCCCTCAATCCCAATGTGGTAAACACGACTATGCCCCTCAATCCCAATGTTGTAAACACGATAAGGCCCTCCCTCATAATGTGGTAAACACGACTATGCCTCTAAATCCCAATGTGGTAAACACGACTAGGCCCTCCCTCCCAATGTGGTAAACAGGACTAGGCCTCTCCCTCCTTCTTTTATAAACACGTCTATGCCCCTCCATCACAATGTGGTAAACACGACTATGCCCCTCCATCACAATGTAGTAAACACGACTATGCCCCTCAATCCCAATGTGGTAAACACGACTATGCCCCTCAATCCCAATGTGGTTAACACGACTATGCCCCTCAATCCCAATGTGGTAAACACGACTATGCCCCTCCATCCCACTGTGGTAAACACGAATATGCCCTTCTATCCCAATGTGGTAAACACGCTATGCCCATCCATCCCACTGTGGTAAAGACGACAATGCCCCTCCACCCCAATGTGGTAAACACGATTATGCCCCTACATCCCACTGTGGTTTACACGACTATACCCCTCCATCACGCTGTGGTTAACACGATATGGCATTTTCCTTCCCTGTTTTAAACACGCGACTAGGTCCCTCCTCTTCCCTGTGATAAACACGACTAGGGCCCTCCCTTTCCATGTGTTTATCACAATAAGGCCGCTCCCTACCACTATGGTAATCACGACTAGGGCTCTCCCTTCCCATGTGTTTAACACGACTAGGCCGCTCCCGTCCATTCTTGTAATCACGACTAGGGCCCTCCATTCCCCTGTTAAACATTACAAGGCCGCTCCCTACCCCTCTGGTAATCACGAATAGGGTCCCCCTTCCAATGTGTTTTACATGACTAGGCCGCTCCCTACCCCTCTTGTAATCACGAATAGGGTCCCCCTTCCCATGTGTTTAACATGACTAGGCCGCTCCCTATCACTCTGATTATCACGACTAGGGCCCTCATTTCCCATGTGTTAAACATGACTAGGCCGCTCCCCACCACTCTCGTTATAAAGACTAGGGCCCCCTCTTCCCATTTGTTTATCACAACAAGGCCGCTCCCTATCACTCTGATCATCACGACTAGGGCCCTCATTTCCCATGTGTTTAACATGACGTGGCCGCTCCTTACCACTATGGTTTTCACGACTAGGGCCCTCCCTTCCCATGTGTTTAACATGAATAGGTCGCTCCCAACCTCTCTGGTAATCATGACTTGGCCCCTTTCCCAAGTGTTTAACATGACTGGGCCGCTCCCCACCACTCTGGTAATCACGACTAAGACCCCCTCTTCCCATTTCTTTAAGACGACGAGGCCGCTCCCTACCACTCTGGTAATCACGACAAGGGCCCTCCCTTCCCCTGTTTAACACAAATAGGCCCCTAACTCTTTGAGGCTTTGACAACAAAGCCCCGCCATATCACGCGCATCCCCTACTTTTGGTTGACACGTACCGCTCATCTTCCTCGTGCTCCAGGTAGCGAACGCGCTTTAGGAAGAGTTCCGTGTTGAGGCGGCGGCTCTCCATGTTCGACATCGTGATCGTCTTTTGCCGCTCATACGCGGCTAGCTGCTTCCGGAGCGACTCGGCCGCCATGTTGTTTTTATTGTTTAGGAACTTGAGCGAGCGGCCGTTCTGGTTGACGCCGACCAAATACGTACGCTGTGTTTCCGACTCCGACATGGCGGCGCCGGGGCCGTAGGCCGGTGTCGGATGACACAATCAGTTATTTCTATTTACTCCAGTTAATCTGCAATTATTCACAGAATATCACGGAATTTCAAAAGAATGTATAACAGGTCCCATCGTAAAAACAATGTTCAGCTTAATGGCTACACTATAAAAAAAATCCAGTGTCCACTAAAAGTGGTTGTTATGTAACATCAATATTGTTTTCGGATATTTTCAGCACCTCTTTCGTTTTATAAAGTCTAAAAAATGAGAGTATTAAGAATACGACCCAAGACTTTAAATGAACAGTACGTTTATGAATGAATGAAGCAAATCACTCATTTTCCTTTCCGAATCTAAGGCCATTATAAATTAATTCATAGATTTTCATCCATATTTCAAATGGGGGCGGGGGTTATATTTTATTTCCTTTTTATTGTATTTTTAGATTATTGTTTCACCGTTGAATATGTGTTTATGCTCTTTTTTATTGCATAAGGGACCATGAGTTTCTAGACGAACCGCTCGATCGTAACATTTCTCCTTTATTCACATGTGAATGTTAAACAACGCACCGTAGGTATGAATAAACGCCGGTTTGCGCAGTGATTAGCGCACACGCTTATCACCTTGGCGACCCGGGTTCGATTCTCGGCTTGAGCGCATGTGAGTTTGGTATGTAGTCACCAAGCCGGACAAGTGGGTTTACTCCGGGTTCTCCGGTTTCCGCCACAACACAAGACTACACTCTCGCGTAAAATCGTGCCAACGAGAGTGATTAATATAATGTTCTAAAAACTTGTTTTTACAATCGTTGTAAAATAAATATGTTTTAACTAATAAACGCCCTTCCCGGACAGTACAGGACAGATTCGCAAATACAGACACTACTTAAACATTTTTATTTGAGTCAATACAACGTAAGGGGCGGTGATGAAAATCTAGCAATTAATTTATAGTCGCCTCAAAAGCCAGAATAATAGGTCTTAATCTTCAGAACTAAGTTTAAATAGTTACAGTTGTGTTGATTTGTTGATCCTATTGTAAGTCACATTGTTTTGGAACTCAGGGCATAACTTCAAACTTAATCGGATTTAAACAACAGCTTAATTGTTTGTGTTAAATATTGATTTATGAATGTCGAATTTTAATCAGTTTTCATTCTTAAACAAGTGCCCCCTCCCCTTGATCCGCTATTGTAGGTGCGTTCAGTAACTTAAACACACACGTTCTCTCAATTAATATAGGCTATGAAGGTGCGTCACCAAATGTCATCAAACGTATGAGTAACATAGATTAATACATTAATTTTAATCAAGATCTACTTCTCAAAACATGGGAAAACTAAAAATCAAGATCGCCGCATAGCGAACACTCATTCGATTTTTTTATTCCAACAAAGGGCCTTAACACGACAATTACTAAAGTTGGGGTGATTGGCTTTGCCCAAGTTTCGTTCAAATATCTTCAACGTATTTAAAGTGATACCCCACGTTCAAGTTTCTTTACGCGACACCAATGATCATATCAAAATATCTTTTTTTCTATTTTCTTAAAAAAACGGACGAGCCAAATAATTAACGCAAATCTTCATCAGGTGCTCGACCCGAATAACACGGTGGAGAATCGAGCCGTAGTATTCATCAATATAACGGAGCGGTTGTGTTCCAATTCTAGAAGAAAACTAAATATTTCTAAAAGAAATCTTTAATTACCTTACAAATATGCTGTGCGCGGAATGTGCATTTCAAAACCCTTCAAAGCTGCACTCTCACAGATATACCATTTTTACAACTATTTTATTTTTTATCTTGGAAAGAGTAAATCTTTGCGTTAATATCTGTAAACCAATGATATAAGATCGCTGACAAAACATCATATCGTAGATAAACATCATATCGTAGATTTTCATATTTCCGTTCGAAAATTAATGTTTTATGGCTTAAACTGTTACTAACTGTTTTAGAATAATGTATAAATTTAAATATAATTTTTTGAACTAAAATAAATAAAATCTGCGATCTAAGTTTTTGTCAGAAGTCTTATATAACTGGTTTCCATGGATTTTCGCAAAAATTGGCTCGTTCCAAAACAAATAATAAAAACGTTGTCAAAGTGTTCAATCTGTGAGAGTGCAGCTTTAAATCAGTATATTTTTGGTTGTTGTGAATAGTTTCATTAGTTGCTGAAAGTCGAAACAGTTTCTTGACCCTCAGTTCGTGAATTGTACTTCTTCAAGACACTCGTTTCGAGTCTGGCTGTTACTAATGGACAATGTTTCGAGGCCAACAGTTGTAATGTCAAAGGTATTGAAAATGACCATTGAAAAGGACAAATGTATCATCTTCCCGTTGCTAATGACGAGTGTATCTACGCTGACCGTTACTACTGTCTAATGTATCGCCTTTGGTCGTTAGTAATGTTTAATGTAACAACAACTTATCGTTAGTACTTTTTACAAATATCTTGAACGGTTTTCGATTTATGGCCAAGTCTTTGCACAACACAACCAACGCCGATAACACCAACAACGCCGACAACGACACCAAGGCTACCACCACCAGGTTCTTTCTTCAAAGCAACAAATGACCAATTAAGGCATCGGGACT
This sequence comes from Mya arenaria, assembly GCF_026914265.1. NCBI lineage: Eukaryota > Metazoa > Mollusca > Bivalvia > Myida > Myidae > Mya > Mya arenaria. Next base: position 11,910,867 of record NC_069125.1, on the reverse strand, counting down.
GACCTTTGCTAAATACGCAGCGTGTTTAAACTGGTCGTTGCTTATGGCCAAGGTATTCAGACAGATCTTTGCTAATAACGAAGATATCTAGAAGGGACGTTTCTAATAACCAAATCATCAAAACTTACCGTTGCTTTATAATCAACTTCTGGAGACCGACCGAGGCAGGTGACTGATGAATTGAGATTGACCGTTGCTAATGACCGACGTTTTTCAGATCATTAGCTACAATAATTGATATCGGGCAAAAATACTTTCCGCAATGGACACAGATGCTGATCAAATAATCGAGGCTGGCCGTTACCGGTCGAAAAAATGGCATAGGCATGGAGAGGTTTTGAGACAGGTCGATACTAATGACGAAGGCATCCAGACTGACCGTTGTTTATGACAAATGTATCGAGTCTGGTCTAGAGCGCCGCGAAATGAACGCAAATAGTCGTTTGTTCGTTTTCAGCCAAACAAGGGGAATAACTCGACAATTATTAAGCAGAAGTAAGCAAATCTATGCAAGCGCGTATTCTGGCAACATAAGTTCCAACCTTGAACGTTTTACGAGTTATGGCCAAGTCTTTGCATAATACCACCAACGCCGACAACGACATCAACGCCGACAAAGACACCAACGCCGACAACGACACCAAGGCCGGCAACACCACCAACTCCGACACCAAGGCCGGCAACGATACCAAGGCCAACAACACCTCCAACGCCGACAACAACTTCAACGGAGGACAACACCTCCAACGCCGACAACGACACCAAGGCCGACAACACCTCAAACGCCGACAACAACTCCAACGCCGACAACACCTCCAACGCCACCAAGGCCAAGACCGACAACGGCACCAAGGCCGACAACGACACCAAGACCGACAACACCACCAACTCCGACACCAAGGCCGACAACGATACCAAGGCCGACAACACCTCCAACGCCGACAACAACTACAACGCCGCGAACACCTCCAACGCCGACAACGACACCAAGGCCGACAACACCTCAAACGCCGACAACAACTCCAACGCCGACAACACCTCCAATGCCGACAACGACACCAAGGCCAAGACCGACAACGACACCAAGGCCGACAACGACACCAAGACCGACAACACCTCCAACGCCGACAACGACACCAAGGCCGACAACGACACCAAGACCGACAACACCTCCAACGCCGACAACGACACCAAGGCCGACAACACCCCCAAGGCCGACAAAGCCACCAACGCCGACAACACCACCAACGCCGACAACACCTCCAACGCCGACAACGACACCAAGGCCGACAACACTTCCAACGCCACCAAGGCCGACAACGACACCAAGGTCGACAACACCTCCAACACCGACAACGACACCAAGGCCGACAACACCACCAACGCCGACAACACCACCAACGCCGAAAACGACACCAAGGCCGACAACAACACCAACGCCGACACCAAGGCCGACAACGACACCAAGGCCAAGACCGACAACGACACCAACGCCGACAACGACACCAAGACCGACAACACCTCCAACGCCCACAACGACACCAAGGCCGACAACGACACCAAGACCGACAACATTTCCAACGCCGACAACGACACCAAGGCCGACAACACCTCCAAGGCCGACAAAGTCACCAACGCAGACAACACCACCAACGCCGACAACACCTCCAACGCCACCAAGGCCGACAACGACACCAAGGCCGACAACGACACCAAGGTCGACAACACCTCCAACGCCGACAACGACACCAAGGCCGACAACACCACCAACGCCGAAAACGACACCAAGGCCGACAACAACACCAACGCCGACAACAACACCAACGCCGACAACGACACCAACGCCGACGACACCAAGGCCACCACTATACCACTAGGTTCTTTTTTTAAAGCAACAAATGAGCTAAAAAAAACAAAAAATATTTAAACGACAGACACCAATTTATACATTTAATGTGCTATAGAATATGTATAACAAATGTTTACAAACCGTATACATATAAATGAATAATGAAAATGGAATTCCAGGAAAAATCTACATGCCCCTTTTACTCTGAACATCTTAAGTCTCTTATAACAGGATTAAGCTATTTTCGCTATTTTGATTTGGTATAATTTGTGCTAGTGATGAAACGATTATCGATTAAAATCGATTAATCGTCGCTGACAATGCTATGTCGGCGACAATCGATAGTGGTTGTCTAAAATCGATGTCGCTAATGTTACTTCCGGTAACTACGTATTTTTTTGTTTTGTTGTAAAAGTCGAGTAAATGTCAATTTTTTTTAAGGTAAATTCTCGTTGAGTTCATTTTAAAAAGGAAGGTCATTCTCCTACACAAATGGGGTGAATGTAAACACCTTTGCTTAAACACTTATAAACTTTCCCAAAATTACAAACTATTTTTAATTGTTGATATATTTCATAAAACCTTCTTCAATAACCTGTCTCTATGGTGAAGAGGGTCCGGTCTTACCTGCTAATACAGGGGATCCCTACTTGATGCATTCCGTTTTTGAAACCGTTTTTGGTATCGTTTGTAATGAACTAATTTACTTTTTTGTGAATATTTTATGAAATTAAGATATTCTAATGAAATGTTCAATATGACAGGTTATCGAATGTTAAGCTGGTTCACAAATATTTAATATGCTTTTACATTGATATAATGCTAAGATGACTTACTTGATGCGGTGTGCATCATTTTGCAGTTGATGTGCAATTATTAAGTATGTGTTGTGTTATGTTTTTTCGTTAGGTTATTAAACACAGAATATGGTTATGGAAATTAACTTACTGTTGTAAAAAGCATGACTATATCATCACACGTACTGATTCCTGGTTTAACCATTTCAATGCTCATTATGATACTATGTATAAGGAATGTATTCCTTGCTGATATCATGAACTTTCGATTATTGTCCGATAGTAAATCGATATGCCTGGTCCAATTCGATTCGATTATCGATAGCAAATGGAGTCCGATTTTCAAACACTAATTTGTGCAATTATTACATTCTTAACACTTTTTGGACTTCAAAATGAAAATATTTGTATTCTAAGCTATTTAGAGAAATTGGGGACAGATGCCGTATATATATATATATATATATATATATATATATATATATATATATATATATATATATATATATATATACACCCCATATGTATTTTCATAATGTATTTACATAAACATCAATAAATGAAAAGAATAACTTGAACTTAAAATGTTAAGTAAACCTTGCACAGAATGACATTTACATGTATCATATATTTACAGCAAGATAATAGCAATAAACTGAAAGGTCCCTAAAATGTGATATTAAAAAATAAAACATTTTAGAATACTTCACAAGCATAAAAGTTAGAGATTAAATCTATTTCTAAAGAGCTAAAATAACAAAGACAAACAAGATAAACGTGATAGATCGGAAGCAGAATTCGATCCCTAGCTTAAACAAATCCTTTTAACAATGATTCTGAAATGAGTTATAACAACACCATATGAATCTGTCTCGTTAGCACAATGTTACACAAGGATGTAATATTGTGGTGTGGGGGAAAACAACCCATTTGTGGATTTGTGGATTGCTACACGATGAATTTACCATTGACCAACTGAGGCAAAGATATATTACAGGTGTTCAACACTACAAATACAATTCATGATTTTATCGGAATGTGTCGATATTGCACGGAAAGTAGCCAACATTCAAATACATGTGCATGTTTTACAGGTTTTCCATAGCTTTGAACAAAGTGATTTTCTTGGTCGACATTTTTCTCAATCAGCCAGACGGCTTATAACAAACCGCAAAATGAAAAGGGAAAACGCAACTTTCCCTTTTCAGCATGGTAACATTTTTATTCAACAGAAACCCTTTGTAATGTTCTCAAAGCATTTCTGTAGGATTAGAAATATTTTTATGGAATATTACCAAACACTTTATAGTATGGTATTGAAGAGTTATAGTGTGGTTTTCAACATTTCTGGTAATATTCCCAAAAGTATCCATAGTATGCCAGGTTTTCTGGGAATATAACCAATTTGATCTTGAAAATTTGGTAACATTACCAAAACATTTTGAAAATATTTCCAAACACTTTGTAGTATAGTATTGAAAGTTGTGGTGGGGGTTTCAACATTTGTGGGAATATTCCCAAAATAATCGATACCACGCCGAGAGATTTTCTAAAATATTCTTCAACTATGAAAAGTTACAATTATTTGGTAATATTCCCCCAAAAAATGATGAACATTTTCTGCTAGGATTCTGAATATAATGTCCAGGTTTTCTGGGAATATTACCAATTTGATCTTGAAAATTTGGTAACATTACCAAAACATTTTGAAAATAATTCCTAACACTTTGTAGTATAGTATTGAAAGTTGTGGTGGGGGTTTCAACATTTGTGGGAACATTCCCAAAATAATCCATACTATGCCGAGAGATTTTCTAAAATATTCTTCAACTATGAAAAGTCACAAATATTTGGTAATATTCCCCCCCAAAAAATGATAAACATTTTCTGCTAGGATTCTGAATTTAATGTCCAGGTTTTCTGGGAATATTACCAATTTGATCTTGAAAATTTGGTAACATTGCCAAAACATTTTGAAAATATTTCCAAACACTTTGTAGTATAGTATTGAAAGTTGTGGTGGGGGTTTCAACTTTTGTGGGAACATTCCCAAAAAAATCCATACTATGCCGAGAGATTTTCTAAAATATTTTCAGCTATGAAAAGTCACAAATATTTGGTAATATTCCCAAAATAAGTGATGAACATTTTCTGCTAGGATTCTGAATATAATGTCCAGGTTTTTTGGGAATATTACCAATTTGATCTTGAAAATTTGGTATCATTACCAAAACATTTTGAAAATATTTCCAAACACTTTGTAATATAGCATTGAAGAGTTATGGTGGGGGTTTCAACATTTGTGGGAACATTCCCAAAATAATCCATACTATGCCGAGAGATTTTCTAAAATACTCTTCAACTATGAAAAGTCACAAATATTTGGTAATATTCCCAAAATAAGTGATGAACATTTTCTGCTAGGATTCTGAACATAATGTTCAGGTTTTCTGGGAATATTTCCAATTTGATCTTGAAAACTTGGTAACATTACCAAAACATTTTGAAAATATTTTCAAACACTTTGTAATATAGTATTGAAGAGTTATGGTGTATTTTTAACATTTCTGGTAATATTACCAAAAGTATCCATAGTATGTTGAGAGGTTTTCTAAAAGTTAATAAAAACTAGGGGGTATTTTTCTGAATTATGAACATTTTCGGCTAACATTCTAAAATTCGTCTTGGAAATAACGTCCAGGTTTTCTGGGAATATTACCAAAGTTAATCTTGAAATTTCTGGTAACATTACCAAAACCTTTCTGGAATATTACCAAACATTTCATAGTATTGTATTTAAAGTTGTAGTGGGCGTTTTAACATTTTTGGGAACATTCCCAAAACTATCGATATTATGCCCAGAGATTTTAAAAATATTCTTCAACTATGAAAAGTCATAAATATTTGGTAATATTCCCAAAATAAATGATGAACATTTTCTTCCAGGATTCTGAATAAAATGTCCAGGTTTTCTGGGAATATTACCAATTTGATCGTGATATTTGGTAACATTACCAAAATTATTTGAGAATATTACCAGATGAACTGAAACAAACTAATTCAACAAAAAGCCTTTGAAAACTCCACAAATAGTTTTTGTAGGACCAAATAGTTCATAGTATAGTATTGAAAACTGGGGTTTTCAACATTTTTGAGAACATTCCCAAAATAATCCATATTATGCCGAGAGATTTTCAATATCATTCTTAAACTAGGAATAGTCACAAATATTTGGTAATATTCCCAAAATGAATTACGAACATTTTCCGTTATCGTTCTCAAATTCATCCTGAATACAATTATATTATCTTGAAATATTTGGTAACATTACCAAAACTTTTTTGGGCATATCAAAAGATGAATTGAAATAAAATAATCCAAAAGAAAAAGCTCCACGTGGGCTGCTGTAGGACATGAATTATTCTGGGAATATTACCAAAATCTTCATTGCATAGTATTAAAATTAACAGCAGGTTTTTCAATTTGTTTGTAATATTCCCAGAATAATCTATAGTATGACTAAAATTGTTCTAAACATTTCTAAAACATGCAATATTCGCAAATGTTTGATAATATTTCCAATAAAAATATAAACATTTTATAACAAGAGATGTTTGTCAAACATTAATCCCCACCACCCCCTGAGCGCCATGTTGTCAGGATTATTTGAACAATCGAAATATGCATGGACTTAAATGACAGCTGATTGGTCATGGCCATTGGATGACTTTAAGGCAGTTTAAAGATTATGACCATTCAAAGTGTGAGGATAGTAGACAAAGTGTTCAATCGTGTTCAGATGATAACAGATATTTGCAGATAAAATGTGTCCTCTTAGAAGGGAATAAGTAAATACGACAACATTTTATTGGCGAATATGAGATATGACCATGACGTTTGACTCTTATAAGTGTTGATTGATAGAACGACATAGATTACATATTCCTGGTTGTTTAAACCTACTAGAATGTTATTTCAGTAAAACAGGTATGTCTCTTGCAATTTTACAATTTGACAATAATTATTTTAAATACAAGTGTGGAATTTCACATATTATGATTTAAAAAAAAACAAAGAAAAAAACAGAACAGATGTTTATAAGTCATATACATCAGAACATTTTCTAAACACATACACTTAGGTTTTTGATATCAAATGCTTGTACATGGTTAGTGCTATGGTGAAAGACACAAATATGTTGACGTAAAGGCAGCAGTATCAGAGGATGAACTAAATTGATAATAATAATAATAATTATTAGGAATAACATTACGAATACATACTGATTCTTTAACATAATGGCAGAGCTTAACCAGCTCACATTTATTGACAGAGTTAAATATATTTCTGGGAATATTACCAACTAAATCTTGAAAGGTTTGGTATCATAACCAAAACAATTCGGGGATTCTTCAAACTTTTCCAACATCCAGTCAACTCTACAGTTGAAATCCTTCGTCTATACTTTTTCTCTAGCCCTGATGATCTGGCTCTGGGATACATTGCTATGAAAACATCATCTCCTACATGGCTGTAGACGTTGCACTTCCCCTGTTTTCTTAAGCTTTAATAACCTCCGAACTGGTCTGCCTTTTCCTGTTTTACTTGTCTGAAAAATAATTATAATTGATTAAACATTATCTATGAACTTTTTTTTACAAGCAATTAAAATTTAACACGGTGCATAAATATGAACTGGTCTGCCTTTTCCTGTTTTACTTGTCTTAAAAATAATTATAATTGATAACATATATATGAACTGTTTTTTTAAGCAATTAAAATTTAACACGGTGCATAAATATGATCTATTTGTTTATTGTTCTTTATTATTTAAAAAATAATACATGACTTTATGGGGTAACTTAATTGTAAAAAGTACAGTCTTCTGCAGCAAATTTTCCCATTTTTGCAGGCAGTTGAATACATACATGTATGGGTTTCTTTGGTGTTGATGTATGAAGTGGCTGTGTGGGTTCCCCTGGACTAACAACAGCCAATGGTTCATCGGACTCCTGAATTAAACCGTCATGTTAGTATTGTATCATGACTTTTTTTCCAGTTTTACTTCTTTATGTGCAAAATTAAATATAATGTCAAGAGTTTGTGCCTTCCAAACTTATCATTCTAATAAAGGTTACACAGGGTCACTGCTTATCAACATTTCTGTGATAATGATCTGAAGCAACATATAAGCCACAGCCTTATAAATACTCCTGACTGCCCAGCTGGTATTCAATTCCAATGCACATGTTTCAAACGAGCTGTACATCTTATTTTTAACTTTTTTTGTCGTTCATTAAATTTCATTTGATTCAGTTTACTTGAACTTTTAAGTTGAAGAATTTTGTTGTATACCATTATACTTACATAAACAGTTTAGAATGATCTCTATTTGTGGGATATTATATATTTTTAATAATAAGAGCTATCACTAAATGTCATGAATATCCCCACACGCCCAAGTCAACTCATTTTAAATACGACCTCGTATGACAAAATTGAAGACCGAACACAAACTATCGCCAGTTAGGCTGATAAAGAAATGATACGAAAAAAATGACTTAGAGGTACCATTATCAATTTCAAGAACTGTAATGAAAACATTGTGATTTCAGTTTTAACTTTTAATTTATCAATTAGTGTAGGCCAATTCTCTATGTATGCAAATATTTACCCCATTCTCAAGATCATTTTGATACATGCAATAACTCACCACAAGCTTAACACTGCAGTATCAGTTAAAACAAAGATCATCTGGGAATACACACATTCAACAGCCCAGCAGGATGGCCCACAAAGTGGTAATTAATTGACTGGTACAATTTCATGGTGATTTCATGGACTGATTAGCCTTTTTCTCAAAATGAGGAGTAAATGGGAGGCAATTTCTCTGAATTGTAGAGCGCAATGGACTTAGTTTAATGGCACAAGCTAATTTTTATTTTTCGCCAACTACCTTAGGATAACGGCAATCTACATGCCAATGGTACTTACTAAAATATTAAAATTCTAACCCTTGTAGAAAAGTAGTTTTCAGTTTAACCGCACAAAGGCATATATTTATAAACCTATTGACCACTTTACACGAGGTTATGAACACTTGCAGTCCTACAGTTAATGCCGCTACTGAGCATCAAGCTGATGCTCGGGCTTATCAGTGGAACTAATCTAACATAACTGTAAACTGACCACTTGACCCTTTCCCTGCTGGGAGCTGTTTGCCTGACTAATTTGAGAGTAATAGCTATTCTTGTCTTGAGATTTGGGCCATTTTATGTTAGGAGGTTTTTCTTGGTATTTCAACTTTCGCTATCTTGATTATTAAAATAGTATTATTATCGAATGCTTTTGTATAAATTTTGTATATCATAGTTATTATTATTATTATTATTATTATTATTATTATTATTATTATTATTATTATATACGGTAGTCCAAAATCCACTATACTGACGCCCATCAAGTATCATTGTGCAATGTTTAAATGACGTCATAAAACAAGTTTGTCATGAATGTAACATTTATTACGGAATCATGTATCTTTTAAGTGATTTAAACCATTGATATATATATATTAATAACATGTTGATCCGGAATGTCTTATTCAACTGTTGTTGATGTTTTAAGATATTGATTTCAGTCAGTAAGCGCCTCGTGCGTCTTTAGTCGAATTCCATCTCCCTAATCAAAACGCACTAATAATAAGTTATTACCCTATTATAAGATGCTTTAATATACATATATTTTTTTTTTTTCGCAAAGAGAAAATAATAAGGAGAAAATATATATTTCTGGAAAAATGCTCTACATACATTGTATTACAGAAACATGTAATAAAAGTTCAGTGACTGCTGTGATTAAAAATTTACATCAACTGTGCATGTAGGAGTGCAAACGATCAGAAAAAGTTGGATAATTTTAAATATTATATTAAAATAAAATGATAATGATAGCAATGTTTTATGATAATTCCGAAAGCAAAGACAAAATAGTTAATGATATATATATATATATATATATATATATATATATATATATATATATATATATATATAATATGGAAAGCTTCCATGCAGTGTGTATAATGTTTAATCACTCTTCTAATGAAGAATGTTCTCACATAACAATGCAAATTAAGAAGAGAAATCTTACAAAGAAAACAAACGTTGATTTAACTGTGTCAGTAAAGAAGATTTTAATCGCTGTTTCAAAAGCTATATTTTAGGAAATGAATTTTCTAGAAAATTACATAAACGATGATACACAAACATAAAGAGGGCTTATATAATTCACATGAAAAGTGGGCAATGATGTTTTTTTGAAATGCATTTTAGCAAAGACCACTATGTCAATGTATCAATAGAAACCTATGAAAGTTCAGTTTCAACATCAAGGTAATATAGTGCTCAGATTAAAAAAAAAATAAGTTGTAAGCTGTGTTATAAGTAATAAGAATATCTAAGTACATCAATATATGACCTTATTTTTTAGCAAATGGTTAAAATATTACATTTCTTTTAATATTACATCTTATGCCCCCATAAAATGGGGGGGGGGCATATAGATTTGCCCTTGGTCGTCCGTCTGTCTGTGATTCCGTCAGTAGGTAATATGCCAACTTGTGTCACTTAAAACTCGATTATATTACCTAAAGTCCAGAAACTCGGGCGTTATTTAGGTAAGGACATTTTGCATCTCGGGTTTCGTTTCCCACTGCACTTAGTAAAACCAGAGTTATTATAATTTAATCAAAAAAGTATTTCACAGGAAAACATACGAACCTCAATCCAAGTGATGACTTCAGAGTTTACAAACTTTAGACTTTATAATTATGAGACTGTTAGCAATTGGATAATGTTGCTATGATTTAATACGGTTGAATTACGCGTAATCATCCTAAAGTGAAAAAAAAATGGCAATGCATCAAGTTTGCAGTATTCTTTTCTTGTTCCAAAAATGCAGCAAAAGAAAGTATTAATTTTCATTTGTTGTGAAAATTGCGAAAAACATATTCTTTAGATATAACCATATATAACAAACTTCATTATAACTGCATTATTGACACTGTTAGATATTCATAAATTATATTTTATAAAACCTAAATATCCATTTCATTCAATTGTACATTTCATTAGGTTTAATAGGGTTGATATTGATACTTTTGTAGTAAGTAGACAGCTAACGTTATCTTAATGAAAAGTATAAATAAAAATCCCATGTATAAAGTTATTCCGTTCGAAATTAAATCAAACGATAAGACTGAATATATATTTTTTTTTATTTACTTCAATGTTTCATTTCTTTGCTATGGAATCAATATTTATGTTTTTTTTTCATTTTTATAAATAGTTTAAAACTAAAGTAAATGATATAAATTGCTTTTCTATAGTCATCGTGAATTTTAGTGCAGAAATCGTACTGAAGATGTTCTCTGATAAATATCCTTCTGACCCCAAAACTGACCAGGGAAGAGTGGTTAATGGGCCCCTGCTGACAGAAATTGGTTATCTCAATTACATGCATAATAAACACCTGGCTGTGAAGTGAGGCTTCGAAAATGGACCAAAATCCAGAAACCTGGCATAAACTGTAGGACTGCTTGGTATGGGCACATTGAAAATGATCCATGAAATAATCAAAACAATAACTGGTAACATGAATCGTATCTTGTTAACCAGTTAGAATGTACTTACTTAATGGAATTCATAAACACTTACAAGATAACCAGTTGAAGCTAAAGGCCAAAATGCATTTATAAATATGTGGTAACACGAATGTTATCTGCCGGTAATTATGTTCCTTATTAAGTGGAATTCGCTAACCATAACTAGATAACCTGTTAATGCAGCTAAAAGGGAAAAAGGTGGCAGTTCCGAGCACTTTGAAGCCATTTTTTAGTATTGTTATATTTATCTTACAGAGAACAGTTTCTATTAACTAGATAGCTTGATAATTATCGCATAATTAAGTGGTTAACACGAACAACTCGAAGACGTTAACAGATTATCTGACAGCAGTTATGTTCCACCGTATGTATCAGACACACGAGGCCGATAGCCTATGTTAATCATTTTGTTATTGTGTAACTTGTAAAAGTCAAACTCTGGAATGCTTTGATTGTGCAAACATTAGCTCCTACATCCTTTAAAGAGTCACATCAGTTATAAAAAATGTATAACTAAATAAATAGTAACAACATGATGGTTTCATAAATGTGCATATATACATAATTATTGAAAAAAGTATACCTTTATACGTTTAGTAAATGCATGCAAATAACATTTAATGAATGTAAATGTAATACATGTTGTGAATTGAAGAATCACATTTAATTACATTTTAAAAAATATTGCATTCCTGAGAGGGCAATAGGAAAACATATCAACAGCATAACATAAATAACTGCACCTTGTTATGCTTGTAACGTGGGATAATACTCCTCGTATTGACCTTTTAAGAATGCAATACTTGTTTAATAAATACGAGCTAAATATTTCTGAATCATGTGTTTTTGAATTTCACTTCAAAAGCTTCATGATACTAAGTATTTCTTTTTTCTATTTTACATCGATTGAACTGAAAATGTCCATCGATTATATCAATTATCCCTCTCAATGACTGAGTCCCGGGTCATAAACAAGTAGGCCAACCGCCTTTATTATGGAACCGTATAAAACAAAGTCGTATTTTCCTACCGGGATTCAAACCAACGACCTTAATAGTCTGGCACCGAATTAGCCGGGTAATGCAGGAGAAACAGGAACAAATCGTTCAAAGTTCTGATTATCAGACACTGAGCCATTTCTTAATTTCAAGTATGCCTCTGAATCACGGTATTGGGTAAATAATAAAAAAAACTCTATAGAGCATTAATGAACAAAAGATCACAATAATATAATGCGCATTCCATTAACATGAATTCCATGCGCATATAATAAAATAGCGTCTTTGCGCCGATACTAATGTATATGATTAACCGAAGAAAATCGCATGCGTAAAGTAAATACAAATTGCAAAACATACTCCTGCGCTGGAAATATGAAAAGCCGAAATTTGCTTAACTTTATACTGAAATAGTTCTTTTGTAATTTTTTGAAACTTTGATTTACTTAAATAAATAAAAATGACGAGTCTGAGAACGTCAGTGTAACTGATTTGTTTATTGTGTTTATTAAAGTTTAAAAGCAATGACCCTTAAACAACAATCATACTGCAGACACTTAAAACCAAAAGTGAAAGTAAATTGCGCAGTAAACAATTAAATATTTTAAAGTTGAAATAATGCCATTATAGCTAAAATACACCCGTTCCGTTCTATTGCATACAAATAAAAGTTTGTAAAAGTCTGTATGACCTTTCGATTTCTACAGATAACAACAGGTAATGAATACTCCGAAACAATACAACTTTTGACATCCATCTGATAAAGAAATCAGAAGAGGTAGGCAGACATTGAGTTGTGTATAAAATGTAAACAAAAGTGTTGATCTAAATACACACATTAATATTCTAAATCACTCAAACAAACTATAAACGTCACTGGCAGTATGCATTTATTAAATAACAAAAAAAATAACAGTTTACCTTTAGGCTGAAGATAAATTCATCATCAAACTTAAAGATATGCTTTGACAAATCCTGAAAGGTCAAATATTATAATAATTATAATAGTCTTAAAAAACCATTAACTGTATTAAGCATACATCATACATATTCATGTACTTAATACAGTTTGATCAAATATCGTTATATTAGTAAATGGAATTACGTAGCATTATAAAATATAATGTTAATCTAAATTGAGCATTAAGATAAATTCCATGCTGGTGTATTCAATACAAACATTGCTTTTAATCTGCCTTTACGACATAAAGGTTAGCTGCTTTACATAAGTAGAGTTATTTATATAAGAATATTTGAGTAAAACATGTAAAGTACCTGAGCATTTAAAGAGGTTTCCATTTCCTCAAGAGATATTCCTAATGTGTTGGTTTCTTCATCAATGACATCTTCCAAAGAAATGTTTTCTAAAGATATTCCGAGATAATCCATTATTGATTTCAGCTAAATATTGTGGGAATTAGTTTCAATTAACTGATAAAGTTCAACAAAATTTAAGCAGACTATCAAAGTTGTGTATCCTAAACAGTTCAGTCAAAATCACTTTTATTTCACATTTTAATAGTCATATTGATAAATCACATTCTGGATTGTTGCTTATTGGTTAATTATATCCCTCCGCAAATTTCTTAATTTCTAGACATTTTCCTTCAATCTTGAAGCTTCGTTTTATGACCTGCTGATGAGCAGTTATAGGCACTTGAACAACTGTTGCGGATTTCAAGACAAATATTGATCTGATCTTGACACTAATGGGCTTTGCAATTACAAGGGTGATATCTGACATCAAGCTGATGTTACTGAGTGTTTTAACTGGTAAAATAAAACAAAGGTTTTACTATTGACTGATTTTAGCGTCAATCTAGTCCAAACTTATGAAGGCTCTGGACTGAAAAAATATATATCTGGCAACACATTCAATCATAATAATGTTAGCTTTTGACTAAGCTGACAGTACAGTGACTAAAGCTGAAACAAATGACTAATAAGCATGGATAACAAAAACCTTTTTCCCATTTTTTGTCTCATACAGATCGCATTGCAACTGCATAATGTCAAATGTATATGAATGGTCAAAGGTAACATATTTTATTATCAGTATAATTTAACACAGGTTATTGTTAATATGAATGCATATTTGTATAGTTTTGGGTCACCGGATCGATTTGTTGATTTGTTGATTGCCCTTACAGAAGTATACCAACCCTTCAGGTAGCTCATAGTGGTTGAGCACCTGACTTGCAAGCAGGGGGTTGAGGGTTCGAGTCCCGAGCTGTTTATAGCTGTGTATAACCAGAACTCGTTATGCCCTATATTGTATCAGCCTTACTTATTTAAAAAGCACCATCTACAATTTTATTTACCAATACGTGTACATTATACTCCTCTTCCTCTATATATGCACTTGTTTTCTCTTTATTCAACAGCATTGATACTGGTACTGTTAGAATGGGCGCTACTTAAGTAATTATCAAACAATATATCTTGTACATGTAAGAACTTGAATTTGATTGAGAACTCAATCCTTCCGTCTGTAATTTCAAAAAAGAAGTCGATTTTAAATCGAAACAATAACAGGATAAAACTGTTTTCATCCGTCTGATCGCGTCAATTTGTGGTGTATGCTCCTTTTCATAGTTTCAGACTAAAAGCGTGAACATTGGTATTGATATATGTGTATGTTTCACGTGTAACTTATCACAGACACAACTAATGGAAGTATTAACATCATTATTATAATTGTTATACGAACGTGTTTTGATGTGCAACACAATATTTTGAAATTACTCTATGTACAGCTCAATATCATAAAGCATTAATCATTGAAGGTCATTAATAGTAACTTGATAATGCACGACGTTATATGTATGCGTGCGTGTTTGTTCGTCCATCTGTCCATATGTCCGTGCGTATGTTTCTTCTGTCTGTACGTGTTCTTTTTTATATGGATGTTAAAATGTAGAGTTCCAGACACATAACCTTAATCTTGACATTGTTATATTCATATAGACATGAATATACGATAAACATAAATACAAAGACGACCACGTCGTCAATGGTTGCGACAACAATCAAAAGGATTATGACAACGGTGATGACAAAATGAACATGATATTGAAGACAAGAACTATTACGAATCTGCTGATAACGATGGAAATAATAATGATAACAATAATAATTTAATGATTATGCTTATGATGATGATTAATATTATTATAAGTATTATCACGTCCAAAGAGCATTCAACTTTAGCAATGGTACGTCACATTGCAACGAACAACGGTGTTCAAAATATTGACACGAAAATATGTAAGAACATGACTTTTAATTTATTGCCGAAAAATGTTTGGTTAAGTGCAAACAGAATTGAGACATAATAAAATTGGGACTTTTGCAATAAAACAAAGTGCCATACCAACTTTAATGACATACATGTACTATGTTTTAAACTACACGATTGTTCCAATTATAATATTAAAGTCCGAAATAAAAACGATATTATAGTCACATGAAATAGGCGTCTATACGACGTCTAACGAAACACGGTAGCTTAACTGACTATCTAACAGTTAACATTTTAGATTTGCTCCATTGCAAATCTTCTTCTGTAAGAATAAAGCTTGACAGATAAACAGCTTTTATAAAATACTTCAATAAGTATGATCGAAGAAATATATATCTTAAAGAAACTGTTGTTTTCCATTCATTATCAAGATAATAAATTGGCTCCCCGGGAGGCCGCTGACAATATTATTTCAATATTGTACAAAATTAGCATAGGGACCAGCGTTTAAAGTAGATGAACCAATGTTAACGTGTATAAGAACTCTTGCACAAGAAAAGATGTTTGATTAATGACTTCATGTATAAGTCTTCAATGTGATCTCATGATGACGCAAGTAACATAGATAGTCTTAGTAATCTGTGACAAACAATAAGATTGCGTATGCCTTAATATAATAATACATATGTATTACATTTGCATCACCGTAAAATCAATATAACAATTCACTAGAGTGACAGGTACATTTGTTTATGTTTCAAGCATTGGTTTTACTTATCATAATAATATTACATTTTGATTCAGTGCGGCGAGTGCCTTTACTATGGTTCATTTAACAATTCTCATTTTTCGTTGGAAAAATCGAGGAACATACTGAAAGATTAAGATGTTAAGAAAGTGTATAAGCTTTTTCACCAGTCAATTTGTAACCACGCCCCCTCCCACATATCCGGCGGGATAGCCGGGGAAATGGGCCGTATTTTTACCTTTCAGGTAGCCCGGTAGTGCCGGGTGAATGAGGTGGTTTTGTCTTTGCGCCAAAAATAGCCAGGAATAGTCTTTACTTGGGTGCGGGGGAATTTTGCGCGGATTTTACCAGTAGTTTTTTCCCGAAGGACGGCGATCATGGCTGGACCAAAAGTCAATGTCCCCGCTAATCCACGGACCTGGGAGGAGGGGGGGGGGGTGCGTGGTTACAATTGACTGGTGCATTACGTTGATATACAAGTATGCAGTGTCTATGTAAATGAACGTTACCTCCGTAATATTGAATGCAGCAAACGTATGTTTTAGGTACAATCTATGCATTATTATTATTTTGTAACCGTAAGTAAACTATATATAATCAGCAGCATAAAATTACAAGTTTTCGTTTCAGAAATTTATTATATATGTTTTAGGTCAATCCAATCAGATTAAGAAAACAATGCAACAATTTTTTTTTTTGATATTCATTTCTTTTTTTAGCATCATATTTACACTTTAAGAACTTCTTATTGTTGCGTTTTCATCACCGTACTGTTATGTTTCGAACATCGTACTGTCCTCTTTTCACCATCGTTCTGTCGCGTTTTGACCATCATACTGTCATGTTTTCACCTTCGTACTGTCAAATTTTCAACATCGTACTATCATCATGGGACTGTCGCCTTTTTGCCATCGTACTGTCATGTTTCACCAACGCACTATGATGTTTTCACCTTGTAATGTCATGTTTTCACCATGGGACTGTCGCCTTTTCGCAATTAAACTGTCTTGTTTTAACCATTGTACTGTCTTGTTTTCACCATTATACTGTCTTGTTTTTATCAAGGTACTATTTTGTTTTCACCATCGTACTGTCATGTTTTCACCTTCGTACTGTCATGTTTTCAGCATGAGACTGTCACCTTTTCGCCATCGTACAGTCTTGTTTTCACCATTATACTGCCTTGTTTTCATCAACGTACTATCATGTTTTCACCATCGTACTGTCATGTTTTCACCTTCGTACTGTCATGTCTTTAGCATGGGACTGTCTTCTTTTCGCCATCGTACTGTCTTGTGTTCACCATTGTACTGTCGCATTTTTACCATTTTACTGTCATGTTTTCACCTTCGTACTGTCATGTTTTCTACATGGGACTGCCGCCTTTTTGCCATCGTACTGTCTTGTTTTCACCATCATATTGTCGCCTTTTCATCATTTTACTGTCATGTTTACACCATCATACTGTCAGGTTTTCACCATCCTGCTGTTATGTTTCACCATCGTAATGTATTTGTTTTCATCATGGGACTGTCGCCTTTTCGCAATCATTCTGTCTGGTTTTCACCATAGTACTGTCGCGTTTTTACCATTGTAATGTCATTTTTTCGCCATCGTACTGTCATTGTTTTCATCATCGTACCGTCATGTTTTCTCCATCGTACTGTCGCGTTTTCACCACTATACTGTCAAGTTTTCACCATCGTACTGTCATTGTTTTCATCATCGTACCGTAATGTTTTCGCCATCGTACTGTCATGTTTTCCCAAACGTTCTGTCATGTTTTCACCATGGTTATGTCATGTTTATGCCATCGTACTGTCATATTTTCACTATCGTAATGCCATGTTTTCACCATGGTACTGTTACTTTTTTTGCCATCTTACTGTCATGTTTTCACTAACGCACTGTCAGGTTTTTGTCATGGTAATTACATGTTTTCACAATTGTACTGTCATGTTCCCATCATGGTACTGTCATGTTTTCAACATCGTACTGTCATGTTTTCACCATCGTACTGACATGTTTTCTACATAGGACTGTCGCCTTTTCGCCATCGTACTGTCGCCGTTTCACCATTTGACTGTCATGTTTTCACAATTGTACTGTCATGTTTTCACCATCCTGCTTTTATGTTTCAACATCGTAATGTATTTTCTTCATCATGGGACTGAGCCCTTTCGCCATCATTCTGTCTTGTTTTCACCATAGTACTGTCATTGTTTTCATCATCGTACCGTCATGTTTTCGCCATCGTACTGTCATGTTTTCACCAACGTACTGTCAAGTTTTCATCACGGTTATGTCATGTTTATGCCATCGTACTGTGTTGTTTTCACTATCGTAATGCCATGTTTTCACCATGGTACTGTTGCCTTTTTGCCATCGTACTGTCATGTTTTCACTAACGTACTGTCAGGTTTTTGTCATGGTAATGTCATGTTTTCACAATCGTACTGTCATGTTTCCACCATGGTAATGTCATGTTTTCACCACCGTACTGTCATGTTTTCAACATCGGAATGTCATGTTTTCAGCATGGCACTGTTGCCTTTTTTGTCATCGTACTGTTATGTTTTTGTCATTGTACTGTCATGTGTTCACTTTCTTACTGTCATGTTTCCATCATGGGTATGTGGGATTTACATCATTGACTGTCTTGTTTTAATAATCGTACTGTCGCGTTTTCACCATCGTTCTGTCATGTTTTTACCATCATACTATCGCCTTACGGTGCGCATGCACATAAACTAATTTGCCCTTCATGTGAAAAAAATATCGGAAACGATCACCATCAATGTAAATCTCCAATCATAATTGCGTCAAACTTGATGAAAATAATACAGATGTATAAGAAACGTCTCGTAAACTCATCGGTCGTTTGAAAAAACTAATGATAGCACAGCCCTAAAGCAAATGGCACTACTACTACTACTACTACTACTACTACTACTACTACTACTTCTACTACTACTACTACTACTACTTCTACTACTACTACTACTACTACTACTACTACTACTACTACTACTACTTCTACTACTACTACTACTACTACTACTACTACTACTACTACTACTACTACTACTACTACTACTACTACTACTACTACTACTACTACTACTACTACAACTACTACTACTACTACTACTACTACTACTACTACTACTACTACTACTACTACTACTACTACTACTACTACTACTACTACTACAACTACTACTACTACTACTACTTCTACTACTACTACTACTACTACTACTACTACTACTACTACTACTACTACTACTACTACTATTACTACTACTACTACTACTACTACTACTATTACTACTACTACTACTACTACTACTACTACTACTACTACTACTACTACTACTACTACTACTACTACTACTACTACTACTACTACTACTACTACTACTACTACTACTACTACTACTACTACTACTACTACTACTACTACTACTACTACTACTACTACTACTACTACCTGCTGCTACTGCTGTTGCTGCTGCTGCTATTGATACTGTTACTACTACTACAACAACTACTACTACTACTACTACTACTACTACTACTACTACTACTACTACTACTACTACTACTACTACCATCATCATCTCCTACTACTACCGCTAACTACTATTCATTCTACTTGCTACTACAAACACCACCAGCACCACAACCACTTCTATTACTACAACTTCCACTACTATTACTACTCTTGCGATCTCTATTCTGACTATTTGCTTGCTCATGCTGCTATTCTGTAATACAACTCTTCCATTCGGGATTTAACGTATTTGAGAACCAAGGCAACCATAGAAACCCGAATATGTCAGTCTTATACGTTGTATTTTTAGAACAAAAACATCTGAAATAATATTCCACAAGCAGAACCTTTTATAAAAGTTTTTTCCGGGAAACCGACCCTCCGTAGCAAACTTGGTGTAAATATAATGATTATTGAACATCAAATCTATGATAACTGAACTATTATTTTGGATACATTGAATGCTATGTAAAGTAAGTGCAAATGTTCAACATGATGATGATGATGATGATGATGATGATGATGATGATGATGATGATGCTGATGATGATGATGATGATGATGATGATGATGATGATGATGATGATGATGATGATCTTCGGTTGAAGATATATTTCAAAGACACGCACCCCTGAAACCAACATGTTAGCACTTGGAGGGGAAATCTTCTATGCTCATGCGCACCGGAAGACAATAGAACGATGATTATAACACGACAATACGATGATGACTTCGTGACAGTGCGATGATGGAAATACAATTGTACTTCAATAAAAACGCGATAGTACGATGATGAAAACACTATAGTGTAATGATGATTACACGAAAGTACGATGATAAAAACAAGACAGTACGATGATGAAAACACAACAGTACGATGATGAAAACGCGGTGATAACAGCAGATAAAATAATGAAAGAAAATTAGCATGCATTAAAAGAAACCATCCTTTTATACTACAGTTATCAATTTCCAAGAAAGAGTCTAAAATTTGTTAGTAGGGGTCAGTTCCCACCAAACCTGCTCTATCATAGTTTATTACGCTGGTAAACTAGTGGCTGGCTGATTTGATTATCCATGCTGGTATATAGCAGTAAAGTTATGATAGTTGAAATAATTACTACAGTCCTATGCAGACCGCTGTTTGTTCTTACTGCAGGATTGACCAAAGTTGGGGGATTTATGGAGGATGGATGACTTGCTAACTGAATTGCCCATCTCAATAACACCTATAATAAATACCTAAATTATTTAATCATTCACTTCGTTCCATCAGATAAATGCTACTCAGTTACAGTCTGAGGATTGAAAAATGCGTCTCTTTGTAAAGTCCAGTTCTGGTTGACTTGCCGGCAACAAAGTACAAGCACATATTACTGAAAACAGAAAACTGGTTAGATAATAATAGCCGTCTCCCCGGCAATCTGTCCATTTCGATTTTTGTGTGAGTGAAATTACAAAATTTTGAGCGACTCAATAAAACTTCATATATTATTTGATTACGAATAATGAGAGAGAATACGAACGCTATTTAAGTATTTTGAAGTATATTTGCATCAATATTTAATTTTAATGAAATTGATAAAAATATGTTTTACTTGGAATATTGATGATTATTTTGATTTATTTAATTTAAACACGATTAGCTCAACTCTCATGAGTTATACACAAATACACCTTTTCGAAGACGTCATCATATCAGAAAGTTTAAATGGTTTACGGTTAAACAGACATCGTTACCCTTAAAGAATTCTTTATATTTCACACAAGTTAACTACACCATGATATAAATTGGTAAAACATTTCTTAAACGAGGCACTTAATGCATCATAATCAGTTGGCTTTGACACAAAGCCCCTGGGACGTAGATGGCAATTAAATTTTGGCATTAACTATCCAGCCACCAGAGTGCTAGATCTTAAATTACCTCAATGCCATGCTTATCAAACTGATCAACAGAATTAGTTATACATCATTATGCTGAACAAACTTGCATCGCGTCAGTGTCAGTGGCTAGCAGGGGAAAGTCTTATTTTGCATACGCACTGCCCTCTCCAGTCCTAAGTTCACTGAGCAAGCGCATGCATGTAAAATGGAATTTTCAATGAAGTGGAGTATTGATGGTCATATCTTCCAAACTAAAGAACAAAAATTCAATGGAAGAGTAATCAAGCATGTTCATTGTGGCAGCATTGGTTGCATTAAGGTAAATACTACTATATTTTTGTTTATTTGTAAAAACGATATGATTCTTATCGTGTTATTGCCGCCTTTAACCCTTTGTAAAAGCGGATGCACAGTTTTAAAACAGTTTCTGCCTTCATGAAACAGTGTAAAAAAATACCTTTGTCAAACAATTTTCGCTAATTTCCACATTTGCATTCCTTACACATTTTACTAATTTAAAACATATAATTTATGTTTGGCTTTTCAAACAACATTAGTTTTTATTATCATCTTTCTATCAACAAATTGCAATGCTATAATTAAACATTAATCAAGTATTATATGAGTTGATATGAGCAATTTGCAATTAAGTTTTGCTACGCATATTTTCCTAGCAAAGTTTATAAACGCCTTTTTAAAAATGATAATTATAATAATAATATCATATAAAACTTTCCACAAGCACTAGTTGTGATGATTATATTTATCTTGTTTAAAATAAATATCTTTCACAATTTTCCACAAAACAGGTTTCCTTTGAAGATGATGAAAGCATTCAATGCAAGTTAGAACAGTTTATTTCCGGTACGAAGCCAGGATTCAGGCAAAGCAGATCCCTGTTCTTGACATGGTTAGATTTCAAGGTAAAATTGTTCAATGTATGCTCACTTCGCCCATTCTTAATAACTTATAACTTACTTCAGGTCATCTAACTATTTATTAGTACAACATTTTTATAGTAAAAGTAACCTAAGCCTAAATCCCAGGTGCATTACGACACAAGGTGGTTTACATTTCTGTTACGCTTTGTGACTCTGGCTTATATACTTATAAAAAAGTGACAGTTGCACTTTCCTAATCACGACGTTTTAAAGTGACACATGGAAGCCGGGCAAATACCAAATAATTCGTATATTTGTAATGCAGCATTTTTGGCAATATTTTTTTACATAATTGGACTTCCTGTTGTTGTTCTGTTTATTTAATTAGCGCAACTATGTATCTTTTCTGAAGTTTTTTAATGTTATATTTGTCTAGTTGTTCTTTAGTCATCACTATTTCAATTTATTTAAATATTTCATGATTTTGAAATGGATCGTCTGTAGCGTTTGCTATGAATCCATGTCAAACATCCATTTCTTTGTATTTAGATGTATAAAACTAAATTAATTTCCGTGGTTTGAGGATTGTTAAATAGTTTTACAAGGAATGATAATATTTTAGGCACACCTGTGAACAATCTCTTTGCCCAGATTATCACTACGAGTTGCCATACTTTGTTGTATTTCAGGGATGCGAGATGCAACATATATCCCGATATCAATCACCTCGAAAAGAAGTGCATCGCTAAAACGCGGCAAATAAATGAGGTATAGTACCCGGATTGCCAATATAGTAATGTTTTAAATGTTTTTAATTTGCTGGGAAAATCACACACAATAAGTTGTAAATACAAATATAACGAGCAATTTCTTTTCACACGCGTGAAGACTACATGAGATAAATGTGAAATTCCATACATTATTATGTTGTTTAATAGTATAAGGGTTTAATTGTAATTGTTTATTTTTCAGTTACAAGGGGAAATTCAGAATTTGAAAGAAAAACTGGTAAATAAAGACAGGCAGATTGCAGATATGCAGGTAATATGCCGTTAAATCTTAAATGCTTAAAATGGTAAATGTTTTAAACTATTTTGATTAATTTTTGACATGTCTTTTTATTGTATCGTAATATTTCCATTTCTGTAAAGAGAC
This sequence comes from Mya arenaria, assembly GCF_026914265.1. Lineage (NCBI taxonomy): Eukaryota > Metazoa > Mollusca > Bivalvia > Myida > Myidae > Mya > Mya arenaria. Next base: position 11,887,090 of record NC_069125.1, on the reverse strand, counting down.
CTTGTCGGTGTTCAACTTTTAAAGTAGTGTAAATAAATAAGCATAGGCCCTCTATTTTGTAACAAGTATTTCATTATATATGAACAACCTTATAAAGAACATAAAAAAGGAAAGCACACATGCTTATCTATAAATATTATTCATAAAATGAACATGAATTCTCTGTGAATATACGCCTATACACATTTTCAGAGATTATTATGTTTTGTACTATTTAAATGTTTATTCAATATTTCCTATGTCGATTTAGAAAAATATGGCAAATTTTGAGGCCATGAACATATATTTCAGGCAAACCAAAACAGAATGTATGCAGAGAATGATAGTCTAATGTTCAGAGTGAAAATGGCAGAACAGACAGCAGCAAGGGCAAGGGCTTCCCTACCAAAGGTACTGTTTTTTACACGGAAACCAATTATATCCAATGAAGCTCGTTATTTCTCACGATTATTATGTATATGTGCATGTTTATAGCTTCAACTTAAATAACAAAGTCCACAGCCTCTAACCACATACATAAATGCCGCATCTGATCAACCTAGAAGTAAATGGGGTACCTATTATGACCATATTCCTTGTATTTGTTTTAGCTCGTCTGTTTAAGAAAGATGAGCTTACATCATAGCTTCATGGGGATATGTTGTTGTCTTTCGTTGAAAACGTGTTAAAGTTGATATATGTGTAGTAATCACACAAGTTACAGCTAAGATGATTGACAAGTATATTATAAATCATAGTAAACCAAAGGGTCAACATTCATAACTCATGTAGTTCTTATTACTAATTTGCATTTTGGTAAAATATTGTCCCTTTTTGTCTTTTTTGAACCCACAAGCGAAGCTATTGTTTAATTAACAAGGATAACAGTTGCAGTCTAATGATCTTTGATATCTTCATTTTTAGCTTTTTTAAAATAATCAGTCCGTCAACCTATAAGACTGTCCATCGTTCATAACAGACTCTTTATGATGGCTATAACTATGTAATTTCATATTTTGACGATCTATTTTAAACAGTCTTTGGTAGATTAACTGAAAAATCTTCATTATATCTTCATTTCTTTCCATCAAACCTTCAGCACATGTGATTAGATGACAACCATATTTACAACATCAAAATGTGAAGGTCAAGTTAACACTTAAGATCTTTGACCGGATTAAGAAATTAGTTGTAATGTAAAAGAAATGTTAAGTATATTGATGAACTATGTCTGCTTGCTGTCTGAGCCTTGTAATTATATTTTCAAATTCCTGCAATGGGTGAAAATCCATATGGATTTCAACATTTGACGAGAAAATAAAAGTTTGATTTTATATTCACATCTTTTATTCAATATTAATTTTGTAAGAATAACTGAGTTTTGGAGCACTGCTTGTTTTTCATTAAAGAACAGCCAAATTCACCAATGCATCTTTATGTTCCTAAAGTTTATTTATGCAGAAGGATCATGTAAACAATATTTTGCTTTGAAATATTGATATAAAGACCATTGTGTATCTCGTTTCTAGATTCGGTTCCCATTTTTTTAACAACATATTACTACAACTGACATAAATTTATGGTAGAATGAGACAAATATTACAAAGATAGAACTCTTAGTATGTCTTTTGTGACTATTGTTAGTGAAAAGAAGCTTCAATTTTAAGCTCTTTTTTTTTCCTTGACCCAAATAAATTTGTATATTTGTATTATACCATTTGCAGGAATCTCGGGTTGCTGCAAAGAAACAGCTTTTGCAGGAAACGGTTACACAAGCAAACAATGCCAGATTCGATCAGGTTTGTTTGTCTGAAGAAATACAACTTAAAACTAGGCTGAATTCATTTATTACATATGACTGATAATATTTGATAGACATACTTTTCTCCTACCTCAGATAAGTAGATCCAAAAATTTGGCCATGCAGGAAATTAGTATCTTGCCCTCGGGCAAAGATAAAACAAAGACCCGTATGAAATACAGTTGAACACTGCTATTCCGAACACCGTTTATCCGAATTGATCGCTTTTTTTTTTTTTGGTCCCGATTTTACTCCTACTTTGTTTAACTAGATTTTTAATCTTTAATCCGAAATCGCTAGTCCGAATGAATCGCTATTCCCAAGTAAAAATTACGGGCCCGATTTGGTATTTCACACCTTTTTATCAATTCTTATTTCGAACCTTATCATGTCATAGTTTTTCACACCATACTTCAATTACACTAGGGCATGGGCTTGGGGTGACAATGGAGCACAATTAGCGCTTGTTAAAAATGAAATTGAGCACGTGTATTTTACAATCATCGATGTCAAAAAAATAGCAATTCATTTTGGTGATGTGATGTGTATATAATTTCTGGTTAACACAACATGAATATCAATCGAAAATACGCATTGCTCACTTAACCCGCTACCGAATAATCCGTACTATGTTCCGAATGCATACATGTGCTGTCAATTTGTTTTAAACGTTTTATGTTTTAATAAAGAAGTAAAAAAACGAATTATTTGTCATTTAGTACATAATAAATCAACAAATATTTTTGTATACGAAATATCACTCAAACCGAATGTATCATATTGGTAACGTGTAACCGAAATTGCAATCTTCACGACTTAGTATTTCACGTCATCTATTATTCGCGAATGCTGTCAATTTTATGAAAATTGTTAATCCGAAATATCGTTATCCCGAAATATTTTTTTGGTCCTTACGATTTTCAATTAACGGTGTTCAACTGTACTTTTTTATTGTCATAAAGAGTTCCAGTAAAAATACATTTTTACCTAATTTTATTAAACTGAGATGGGAGAAAAAGCATATACCATAGCCGCCCGTATAAGAAAGGTTCGTCCCAACACTCGCTCAGGGTGTTCTGTGAAAACTCAGTAAACCTCGAGTAAACCTTGTTTCCACAAAACACCCGACGCACAGGTTGGTAATGAACCTATCTTACGCTCTCGGCCATGTAGGATACTAATAATAACGTTGCTACGTAATCGAATTAGCTAAACACTTCCAACTAAAAAACAGAAATTGCCAACCGCAAAATTAAGTTAAAGTGTTTTATAGTTCAGTAGTTGTAAAGATTGTATGAAAATAATAATTGAATTTAAGAAAAACAACTTATACATGCTAAATTATTAATGTTTATTTTCCATGATTTCTTTACCAAAGATAACTGGCAAAATCTTATTTTATGTAACAATTATAACTGAGCATAATAAATGATTTTAGTAATGAACTGAAACTTTCCTACCAGTATTCAAATGAAAACTTGGCAAGTGGCATACATGTATTGCATATCACATTCATGTTGTATGTATTGCATATCACATTCATGTTGTATACAAAATAATAACAATATGCAATATAATACTCAGTCATATTCATAAATTTGGCAACCCAAGAAATAGTGCAAAAAAAATTCATACATACTTAAGAGCAAAGTATACTTTTGCAATTGCTTTAGAGTCCCGGTCCTGTGGTTAGACCATATACTTTAAAATCACGCTGTTGCGGATTCGAATCCCGCCTCCGTCCAGCATATTCTTATTATGGTTTCCCCACCTCTGTTTGTTATATGCTTTTCATAAATTCAATCGTTATTTTAGTACAGAAGGATTCAAAAATATATTTTCAGACAGCAGAAACTGAAACTTTAGCCGAAATAGCAGAAAATATGACGGTATGTTCAAGTATAAATACAGAAATATAAAGCCATTTGTCTATTAAAGTATGAAACATTATATAACAAAGCCATTTGTCTATTAAAGTATAAGACATTATATAACAAATATACTGAACTTAAAATGATCATTAATTGGATTTTGGCTATAATGGCAATATGTAGTATACACTGTAATTTTAAGAATACACCACATCTATAAAATCTAGGAAATACTTATATGTTTGGTTCGTCTTCAGGTGGCAGTTGTGGAATATACAAACCAGAGTGTGTATATTGGAGAAATGGAGGGAAACATGATGACCTTTGCCCGTCGGCCAGTCGGAAAACTAACAGTTCTCTCAACGTAAAAAATAAACAGAGCGTGATTTTGAATCCCTTGGACAAAATGAAAATTAATCGTCGATATTTAATTGCAAAATTCGAAGGATGTAAGAAAGACAACGTAATACAATTATCGGAAATTCAGATTCAACTTATAAATCAGTCCGTAGCTTCGTATTGTTCCAAACAAGCTTCAGACATCTAAAACCTCATATATTTGGTATGATCATAAATATCAGATAACAGTTTGCCTGTACATATCTTTTAAACCTTGTTTTTGTATTTCAGTAAGCTTACATTGTGTTTTCATTTTGTAAATATTTGTACATTTTATGATTGAGTTATTTTTTTTATTTACTTTTGCTTTGCCTTAAAGCCTATTTTATTTTAGTAAGTTACAAATTCAAGTTTCATTTTGTGAACACAGAGAATCGTCAATGGCGAAGTCGGGAATCTAGTCTTGGTCTCTCTCGAGAAACATTCCAGTATGCTAAGCTCTTACCCTACATAACTCATTATTCATGAAATATTACATTTATACCCTTTATTGTCACTTGATAACAGTTCGAAGGCCATCATGCTTTGGCTCATCTACTCTGTGTTTATTATATTTTTTTTTTATTTTTTTTTTTTCATAATTTGTTTGTATGAAATACCCCTTCTTACAACAACATTTGTGTCCAGCATAAGCTGATTGATATAGTGACATCCTTGTAGGAAATATAAATCAACTGTTAAATGTTTGCTATAGGTTGTTTAGCATATACTATAAAGTATTCCGATCAAGAAAATGTCTTGTAAATGGCGAGAACGAATGATAGAAGTATTATTATTTTCTTGAATAGATAACTTTAAGCAGATACTTTTTTAGGTTTATTTTAATGATATGGAAAGAAACATAGAACAATAAAAAGTATTGAACCTGCTCCATGTTTACTGATGGAACATTCACCAATTATGTTAATCATGTTCTCGATGACTTTTTTTTATTTGAGCATACTTTAAATGTACAGTTCATAACATACACTTAGTTGTTTGTCATTCACGTTGTGAATAAATTGTTTAAAACTGTATATGTGTTATAACCGAAAGATGTTCAATACTGGTATTCATTTAAATGCCCCAGTCTGAGAGACAAATAGATTTCACTTGTCTGTCTGTTCGTCGGTTCATCCAGCTGTCACAAAACATTTTGTCACACGTATCTCCGACAGTAAATTAGCAAGAGTCGTAAAACCAGCATGTCTAATCTTGCATCTTAAGTTCTATTTGTCTGTTGGCTGTTTGTATGTTTGTCAAATAATCATATTTGTATTCCCTTCATCTGGTAACATCCCCGAATTGTTTTGGTAATGTTACCAAACCTTTCAAGATTTAGTTGGTAATATTCCCAGAAATATATTTAACTCTGTCAATACATGTGAGCTGGTTAAGCTCTGCGATTATGTTAAAGAATCAGTATGTATTCGTAATGCTTTTCCTAATAATAATTATTATTATTAATTTAGTTCATCCTCTGATACTGCTGCCTTTACGTCAACATATTTGTGTCTTTAACCATAGCACAAACCATGTACAAGCATTTGATATCAAAAACCTAAGTGTATGTGTTTAGACGATGTTCTGATGTATATGACTTAAAAACGTCTGTTCTGTTCTTTTCTGTGTTTTTTTTAAATCATAATATGCGAAAGTCCACACTTGTATTTAAAATAATTATTGTCAAATTGTAAAATTGCAAGAGACATACCTGTAATACTGAAATAACATTCTAGTAGGTTTAAACAACCAGGAATATGTAATCTATGTCGTTCTATCAATCAACACTTATTAGAGTCAAACGTCATGGTCATAACTCATATTCGCCATTAAAATGTTGTCGTATATACTTATTCCCTTGTAAGAGGACACATTTTATCTGCAAATATCTGTTATCATCTGAACACGATTGAACACTATGTCTACTATCCTCACACTTTGAATGGTCATAATCTTTAAACTGCCTTAAAGTCATCCAATGGCCATGACCAATCAGCTGTCATTTCAGTCCATGCGTATTTCGATTGTTGAAATAATCCTGACAACATGGCGCTCAGGGGGTGGTGGGGATTAATGTTTGACAAACATCTCTTGTTATAAAATGTTTATATTTTTATTGGAAATATTACCAAACATTTGCGAATATTGCATGTTTTAGAAATGTTTAAAACAATTTTAGTCATACTATAGATTATTCTGGGAATATTAAAAACATGCTGAAAAACCTGCTGTTAATTTCAATACTATGCAATGTAAATATTGGTAATATTCCCAGAATAATTCATGTCCTACAGCAGCCCACGTGGAGCTTTTTCTTTTGGATTATTTTATTTCAATTCATCTTTTGATATGCCCAAAAAAGTTTTGGTAATGTTACCAAATATTTCAAGATAATATAATTGTATTCAGGATGAATTTGAGAACGATAACGGAAAATGTTCGTAATTCATTTTGGGAATATTACCAAATATTTGTGACTATTCCTAGTTTAAGAATGATATAGAAAATCTCTCGGCATAATATGGATTATTTTGGGAATGTTCTCAAAAATGTTGAAAAGCCCCAGTTTTCAATACTATACTATGAACTGTTTGGTCCTACAGAAACTATTTGTGGAGTTTTCAAAGGCTTTTTGTTGAATTAGTCTGTTTCAGTTCATCTGGTAATATTCTCAAATAATTTTGGTAATGTTACCAAATATCACGATCAAATTGGTAATATTCCTAGAAAACCTGGACATTTTATTCCGAATCCTAGCAGAAAAAGGTCATCATTTATTTTGGGAATATTACCAAATATTTGTGACTTTTCATAGTTGAAAAATATTTTTGAAAATCTCTCGGCATAATATCGATAGTTTTGGGAATGTTCCCAAAAATGTTAAAACCCCCACTATAACTTTAAATACTATACTTTGAAATGTTTGGTAATATTCCCGAAAGGTTTTGGTAATGTTACCAGAAATTTCAAGATTAACTTTGGTAATATTCCCAGAAAACCTGGACATTATTTCCAACCCCTAGTTTTTATTAATTTTTAGAAAACCTCTCAACATACTATGGATACTTTTGGGAATATTACCAGAAATGTTGAATATTACCAGAAATGTTGAAAACCACACCATAACTCTTCAATACTATATTACAAAGTGTTTGGAATTATTTTCAAAATGTTTTGGTAATGTTACCAACTTTTCAAGATCAAATTGGTAATATTCCCAGAAAACCTGGACATTATATTGAGATTCCTAGCAGAAAATGTTCATCATTTTTTTGCGAATATTACCAAATATTTGTGACTTTTCATAGTTGAAGAATATTTTAGAAAATCTCTCGGCATAGTATGGATTATTTTGGGAATGTTCCCAAAAATGTTAAAACACCCACCACAACTTTCAATACTATTCTACAAAGTGTTTCGAAATATTTTCAAAATGTTTTGGTAATGTTACCAACTTTTCAAGATCAAATTGGTAATATTCCCAGAAAACCTGGACATTATATTCAGAATCCTAGCAGAAAATGTTCATCATTTTTTTGGGGAATATTACCAAATATTTGTGACTTTTCATAGTTGAAGAATATTTTAGAAAATCTCTCGGCATAGTATCGATTATTTTGGGAATGTTCCCACAAATGTTGAAATCCCCACCACAACTTTCAATACTATACTACAAAGTGTTTGGAAATATTTTCAAAATGTTTTGGTAATGTTGCCAAATTTTCAAGATCAAATTGGTAATATTCCCAGAAAACCTGGCATACTATGTATTCTTTTGAGAATATTACCAGAAATGTTGAAAACCACACTATAACTCTTCAATACCATACTATGAAGTGTTTGGTAATATTCCCAAAAATATTTCTTATCCTACAGAAATGCTTTGAGAACATTACAAAGGGTTTCTGTTGAATAAAAATGTTACCATGCTGAAAAGGGAAAGTTGCGTTTTCCCTTTTCATTTTGCGGTTTGTTTTATCAGAAAAGTTCAAGATGCCGTATGCCACCAGTAATGTGTTTCTTTGTGGCTTAAGAATGGGTAAATGTGTTTATATATGCGAAAACCCGAATATACACTATGATGTGATAGTTTCTTGAACACTCACAATGGTTGTGATTTTACGTTAGGGCCAGAGGCTTAACTTTGAGTGCGCCCCCACACATGAAACCAAAAATATATGCTTAAAAGTTGAATTTGGGAATGTGGGTGCCATCCTCAATTCACGAATTAGAAGTTTATTAGTCTAAAATGGGGTATTTTAGTGTATAATATGCATATTGTTTCTTAAATATTGTCATAAAAGTTCAATTGAAAGTATGGGGGGTGGGGGTATCCGCGTGTTCGGTGCTGCCCTATACATCCCATGGATCAGTTAATGATCACTACTATAGTCAATACATGTCCAACAATCAACGTTTGAACATAGCTTTCAATTAGTTTAAAAACGTCAAAACCCTTCAACAATCAAATTTTAACTTGTTCATACTTGTTCACACACCACGATCTGTGCACGTCACAAACACGTTTCCTTAAATGTGCAACACAATTTTGCGACCTCGATCATTCAAAACAATCAGAAATGTAAGCATCTGTACAAACACCAGAGCCACATCTTCACTAACACACTAGCACTCTCTACTAACCACAAACAAAATTAAGGTTACCGAAATTAATAGTACGTCCCGTCCCTATTTTCAATTTTCAAAAACAAACTAAAACATAAGCAATTTTGGACAATGCCATGCGGTTATTTGGAAAAATAAGTTGAGCCTAAAGTTGAGAAATGACTTGAAATATTTCATGATATCGGGTCCTGGTAGTCGACCTATGCTTCACCATGAACTGTGGGCCACACAATCATTTTTCGCAAGCAAATTGTTACGGAAAATGATAAATTTGCACAAATGTTCAAGTCCAGATTATCCGCGATGACTCAGTTGGCAGTGCTCCAGACTCGTTGTCGCAAATTATTCTTTGAGGCATCATAGGTAACTAGATGCTTACTCAAATCATTTACTCAAACACTCATTAAAAAAACATAACTTTGTCACTCAATCGTTATGAAGCTTAATTTTGAATAAAGCTGCCCACAAGTTCCCTTCTTCATTTAACAAAACGTCTCATTGAATCAACGTCCTCGTTCTTTTGCTGCCCATTGCTATCACGTGACTAATAAATCGCACCAGAGTTATCACGTGACTTGTAAATCTCGCCAGGGTTATCACGTGACTTGTAAATGAAAGGTCATTGGTTAAATGGTTATGTTTATATCAGTATGGTTCAGCGTCATGTTGCAATTATCCGACGGTACTTGTATGATTTTAACGGAATGAATTTCATGTGGGCTGACGATGTAGAATGAAGTCTATACGTTTGATTTACACAATAGTAAACTTCAAAGCAGCTATTTGTCCAATATTTGTATTAGTGTTATTAGTCGAATACTGGCTAGTCATAAAGTTAAACTCTATCCCATCAGCGAAGACCTTTGCCTTTCCATTTTTGCCGTAGAATGTATTCCCGCCATTTATTGTAAGAATAAGATGATACTCCGTTCCTGCTTTTAGGTGCACACCGTATGAGCCAGTGTCATTTTCAATCCCGACCTCATATAGACCCGAGGCATTTGTTAACTGACAGGGAACTTTCATGTCAGTTTCACTGACCTGCTTTTTAGTGTCCATTAAAGCTACAGTAACATCAAGCGTGCCATTATCCTTACAAGTTCCGTAGATATCGATGTATTTTAGAATAATGTCTCCGCTCACGGTGAAGGCTATTGCGTCCTTCCTGTTGCTACGGTAACCCCAGCCTATTCCCCTCTCCGTAAACCGACTCACGTATCCCTGCTTTTCTGTTTCTGATGTTGCTAAGATTGGTCGACTTCCGGTAGTATGAAGCCCTCCAACAGTAGGGCCATTTTCCAAGTGTGGCGAAAATTTGAACGGCACTTTCGGGGCCGTCCTTTTCTTGGTTTCGAACTTTAAACTCTGTATTGCGTTCTTCGCTTTTAAAAAATACTTCAACAGTTGAACTTCCTCATGCTCTGTAAGCAGGCCCTTTTCAGAGATGTTCTCAGTGAAGTAGTCCTGACTCAGCAATGGAAACCGTATAAGATAGATCATGTCACCGAGGACTTTACGCTGGTTTTTCCCGTTGACTTCCATATGAGCGGTCTCACACTCTTTGCTGACCCAGAGCAGGACAGCCGTACACAGAACTTCCTCATCTATGACCAACATCTCATGCTCTAGTATCTCCTTCAGGAACGAACGGGGCAGGATGGAGAACGTCCCACTCTGAAACACCTTAAACGGCTGATTAAAAACATACTCCAGACATTTGTGCTTTATAAGTTCTGTCATGTGATTTTCATTTTTCCGTACGAACGGACAAAACATTTCGGCGTCCATAGTTTCTAGTTGTATAGCTACCAGCTGTTTTATGAGTTCTCGGGCTCCGTATCTTTCAGCTAAACTTAGGACCTTGTCAACAGAGATTCCCTCGATTTTTAGTTCTCCTGTATACAAATACCTGAAAAACGAAACATTAAAATTAATGTATGGAGCAGTGGTCAGCAAATTTAATAAATTCAACTGTCATAGTGTTTAAATTCTGTCACAGTGACGAATACGGGCCGAATACCGCCTGGAAACAGGAATGGAAAAATAATTGTTTGGAAAGGGGCCATAACTGCGAGTTTTTGTACACTACATTTCCACTCATCATGCTTGACCAAAGTATGTTGTATGATTAAAATCCAGTGAGTAATTTAAAAGTTATGTTGCTAACAAGAAAAGTGACAACGGATATTAAATATTTTATTAGCTGAAATAGAGTTATGGTTGTTCTTGTTCACTAGAATTCCTCTCATTGTGCTTTACCATTGTATGAAGTTTAATTAAATTCCATCCAGTAGTTTTCAAGTCATGCTCCGGACAAGGAAAATGATAAAGGGCAATAACTTATTAGCTTAAATAATGCTACGGTTTTTGTACAATGCACTTCCTCTCATAATGTTCTTCAATTCTATCATCCTATGAAGTTTTATTAAATTCCATGTAGTATTTTTCAAGTTAAGCTCCGGACAAGGAAAAGTGCAACCGACCGACCGACCAACCACAGAGTGACTCCAATACCCTCTTCAAACTTTGATGTCGGGGGTATCATAAATATCGTTGGCAATGTGTGCACTATATAGCAAAGTTTAATGTCTTTAGCGCTGTAATAATTAAATAAGTTTTAAAGATGCAAATAGAATACCACATTGCGGTCATTTAATACGAAATGTATTTACCTCATGTGCTAAAAAGTCGCCAAGGATCGTGTTTATCAATTTAGGAAAACAAACATTATTCATTATTGAATGACACCTCATTTATTATCCTTTCTATATTTAACATAACATTTTTCAAGTGAAAATGTATAATTCAGAAGAATTAAAATAAATATGTTCAATGTGACTCAGTTAAGAGATATATATAATTTATAATAATATAAATATATATTATAAGTATCTTCCATGGCCGAGAGTGTAAGATAGGTTCATCCCTATCCATTGGGAGAACCTATCTTACACGAGCGGCTATGGTAGATGTTTTTTCTCCCACCTCAGTTAAACAAAATTAAGTAAAACTGTATTTTTTTTGCTGGAACTCTTTTGTGCCTAGTGAAAATAATTGCGTATGGATATGTGATAATTCGTGGTTGTCATGGTTATGCGCGCAGTTATTCAGATTATGTTAATAGTGAAATTGGTCTTTAAATAATTCTGAGGAGAGTGAAGCATTATTTCTTGAGGTGCATGAAAACCTCTTTATGGTGACATTTGAAGCAAGAAATAATTAATAAGCTTTCTAAATATTGCACCAAGACAAGGTTTCTACGATGCTACAGACGACAGTCTTCAACAAGAGAGGTAATTACAATGTGATGACCATTAAAAAGGAGTTCCACACGGGCGTTTTATCTTTGCTCGTGGGCAAGATAAGAATTTCTATCATGATTAAATTTTGGGATCTACTTATCTGAGGTGGGAGAAATATATATCCACACAATAACGATGTATTGATCAGCGAACATCGGCATACCTGAGAAAGCAAGTGAACTCCTCCGGGGCGATTTCTGGCAGCGAGATATCCTTCTGCGGGAGGCCGTCCGCCAGCTCCCGGAACCAGACGACACTTCGCGCCATCAGCACTACACTGTGTGCCCCCATACGCTCAAGGTCCAGCCCCAGCTCGAAAAACATGTCACATGCAACCTGCCAAGCACACAAATGGCTTATAACAAGTATTAATATCACAGGGGTCATACGCAGTATATAAATTATAAGCTAGGAAAACATAACAATAGTTTGCTGCTGTCCCATGTGGTTAATAATATAATAATTATTAATGTTACAATGAAGAAATAACAGAATAAGAGGTCTCAAACTTGGCAGTGTTTGACAGTTTGAGGAGTCTCAGTTTGAGGAGTCTCAGTTTGAAGATTCTTTTTGGCGAGTCTCAGTTTGGTGAGTCTCAGTTTTGGCGAGTCCCAGTTTGAGGAGTCTCAGTTTGAGACCCAGACTAAGACTGAGTTATGCATTTCTTTAAATACAGTGTTCTCAAAATGAACCAATTGGCCAAGCGGCCAGCCAAAGATTATTCAAATGGCAATTTGACTGCCTAAAACTTAAAAAAAAGTGATTTTTTAAGAAGAATAAGTAGTAACTGGTCGATTACTTTATTACTTGAGACGGTTCAACCGAAACTTATTTGAGAACCTAGTGATATTACAAAAGTTTTTTAAGTTTGTCCTTTTATACAAAAATTGTATTAACTTCTAGTAAAACTTCTAGTTCAATACTATTATATTTTGCCGGGCCGATTTCAGTAACAGAAAATCGCTAAAAGATCGGTCCGAAAACAATTCGGTCAAAAACGGATGAGTCAGTAAAACAAGATGTGTCGTAAGACAGCGCGCTCGACTACGCTGCTTTGATTTAGAAGTGAATACACTATTGATGTTTGTGCCTGTCAAAAGCAATAAAAATCAAATTAAAAAGTAAACAGTGACAATTAATCTCGGGGGCCCAAAACACAATCGCATGAAAGGTCTCTATAAACTCTTTATATATACCAAGTTTGCTCGCAATATGTCAACCCTTACTTAAGTTATACAATACCAACCATTTTTCTATTTATAATAACTTTGACCTTGACCTTGATCCTATGGGCCTCAAACGCAATCTCATAACCTCTTCCTATATACCAAGTGTGGTCACTAGTCGAGCTAAAAATAGGTCACAGATGTTAGGTATGAACTGAATTTTTAATCTGAAATCTCCGTACCTGGTTTACAAACAAGTGCCAGAGGCCTTCTCCCACCGCCAAGGGGGACTGCCAGTCTTCGTTCAACATCGTCTTAATCGCCGCCATATCACTGTCTCAACTGCAAAATACATGTATTTATATATACATACTATCCAACACATTCTAAAACATTATATTTATATTTTTTGTATATTTCAAATCGTGCACATAACTCATCAATGTTAAAGGGCGAACAGTGTAATAGGCATACCTGTACCTACAAAAGCTCATACATTTATTGTAGATTGCCCTACATAATTGCCTAATCATGCATGTTGCTTTATTTCTAGAAAATAGAAGTGTCACTCTATTTCAACACAATGTAAAGTCCATTAGATAATTGTTGGCGAAACGGAAAAAAATGCCGTGCCCTTCACTGTGACAATTATGAAACATTTCTGAAAAAGTATCTTTATTGACATTGTTCTATGACTTTGAATGCAATAAGTTAAACTTGACGATTAGTGATGGCATACAAGCCAAAATATATTATAGCCAATGACCCCTTTACCTTCGATATGTGATATGCAGTCTTCCCATGATGAACCAAGTGTTTTTAATTCTTAAATGTATGGCCAAGTAACAGCAAGGGATTTAGACAAATGACCCTCGAGTGTGATCTTGACCTTTGACCTTCAGTCATGGGTCTTGAACGCGACACAACGTCTTTTCATGTTACATATTTAGTTATTTAAACAAAAAAATAATTATATAATTAAGTTACAGTCCACAGAAGCTAAAACACATCTTAGGAACCAAAGACCCTTCGGTATAACCTTCATTTTGACCTATAGACATGCGTCTAATGCACAGGACATTTTTACTCATGAAGATGATGTTGAACATGTTTGCCAAGTTATTTTAAATCCCCAATGCATTGCCCAAGTTACAGCCTGGACGAGCCAACATCCGACGCACGGACGGACGAATTTTGCACGCACATGCACCAAACCACAATAGAGAAAAATGAATGTTAAAAAACTGAGAGTTTACATTTAAACCAATACTGGTAATTTTTAAACATCTTTACCAGTTAGAACCCCAAATGTTAATGTATTAACATTTTCTTCTGACGAAGACGAGGCTTGAACTTCCCTTTTTGATGGATTTTAACGGGCTACAGTACATGTATATAACTAAAAACCCGGGCCCTATGTATTACTGTAAATATTGTTAAATTGACATTTGATGACCTGTTTTAAGATGCTGAAATGCGTAATAAATGCATGTTTCTGCACTGTTTCCCGAACTACCCTAAAAAAATCCGCATGTCGCTGTGTTTTATTTTCTTTCCTGTTTAGTTCATTAATGGATTCTTTTCAGCAATTTTCCTTATAATAACATTTAGCATACAACTACAACAACTCAATCAAACAATAGTTAAAAATATCCCTAACACTGTCATGCTATGGGTCAAGTGTAAAGTCCCTTGACATCTCGACCAAGTTCATTGCTAGGTGACTACCGCGTATGGTTAAAGAACACCGTCGACAGTGTGAAAGGCAGGGTCTATTTCAGAACATTTTTAGTTTGAAAGAAATTATTTGAAAAGTAAATTATCTTTAAAACATATCATTCGTCATGTCGATTCATTTATGTTTTACAGCATTTAATTTATACCTATTCAATTTAGCTCGATTTTTGAAGACTGCTGAAAGTTTAGAGGCCAGTAGAAGGTTCCCAAAGTATGACTTGATTAGTAGCCATGAGGGAAATACAGGTATTTACTTTGGTGCTCACAAGGTGAAATATTTTTCGATCATACACTGAAACAAACATTTTTTTTTCTTCTTTTTATTATATGCCTGAAAAGTACACAAAATCACAAACCATTATGTCAAGTTTGAGGGCCATGGTTGCAGGTATTGTCAAGTTAATACTCGGACAAGCTTTTCACATCTAAGGTCACTGTGACCTTGACGTATGACCTGATGACCTGAAAATCAACAGGGTTAATCAAGTGGCCACATCCAACCTCCAAGTAAAATTTGAGGATCACTGTTACTTTTTGACATTCAATGTCACAATGACCTTGACCTTTGAGGCTATGACCTCATAATCAATAAGAGATCATCTTCTGGTCATGCAAAACCTGTAAGTCAAGTCTGAGGACCATAGGTCAAGGCATTGTCGATTTATCACTCGGATGCTTCAGACTACCAGCTGACTGACCTACTGACCAACCAACCGACCCACATACATGTGCAAAGCAATATACCCCTCTTCTTCAAGAGAGGGCACATTTAACATCATCCTCACCATTTTATTATCATTTCCACTACAGTTTCATAATTATTATTATTATTTTTATTATTATCATTATTATTATTATTTATATTTTTTAAACATCTTTATACTGTGTTTTTATAGTTAAGTGTTTATTATATAGTATTATTATAATAATATATAAATATATACAGTGGTCGAAATTAGCACAAGCCCGCAAGCCCTGCACTGGTAAATATCTTCCGGGCTTGCTCAAATTCTGAATATTATATAGCACAGCTTGTTTAAAAATATGATTCCATGCAATAGTATAAGAATTCGGGCTTGTTCATCGAAAGTCAAATTTCAATGACTGTATATATTTATATTATATTAAATATATAGTACAGGGGTATGTTTGTTCACAAAAAAACCTTGAACAAATAATAATATTTTTACCCTTATATTAGATGAAACCAGAAATTACTATATTTTTTTAGGGTTTTGAAAGGCAGAGAAGTACAAACTCCCCAAAATGCATACAATAACATATTTGGAAAGCCATGCTTAAAAATAGTATCTGCTATTTTTAAGTATATGCATTTTTTATTTGTGAAACCTGTAAGTTTTGTTCTTCATGGGACCCCAATATATAAATATAAAGGTATCTTAAAATATATATGCATATTTGTAAAAAAACCCAAAACAATTAAATTTGAAAAGCTTGGTATTTATGTTCATGGGATCCCAATATTTAAATATGTAAACTATCATTCACACGGGGATCATGTGATAAAGCAATCCCTGATAAAATTGCTAAAATGATCAAGATAAACACAGAAAACAAGGACCCAGCATGTTGATGTCACTGAAGAATAAAACTTATATTTATTTATAAACATAAATACTGGGATTGTACTGTAATTTCAGTAAAGATATCATATGAGCCACATGTTCCACATTTTTTTTGTGGTTTAAATGTTGAAATCTTAGATCATTCATGGCTTAGCCAGAAACTCGACACCCCCATTTGATACATTTAAAAAAAATAATGATGTTGATTACATTTTCTTTAATGTGAACATTATTTAAGCCAATTCAAAATGCACTTTTCTGTTTTCAACTTATTAGTTGCACAAGTTTGTGCATAAAGTAATTTGTTTGTTTTTACATTTTTCATGACAAACGGCAAAACCTTAATTTTATAAGAGCTTTTATAATATATATTTAATTACATAATTTGTGAATGAAATGTAGTGAACGGTACCTTGGAGTTCAGGATTTCAGACTGAGACGGTATGATGTAAAGTCAGCCCATGTTTTAGTGCTTTTTAGCAATGGGATTTATCTCGCAAAATTAACCTCAAATATATTCTACAGACATTAAGTATAGGTGGTTTTTTTTCAAAAGAAACCCCTGGCTTTTTAGGGCCTAAAAAGCATCACTAAGGTGTGTGGCATGTATTTTTTTCTATAAAAAAGAAGTCATTTTTTTGTAGGCATTTAACTTTCATAATACTAAGCTAAATTAATAATACAGTATATAATAGCTTATATTTGTCATGCATGATTCAGATTGGGGTAGAAAATGAAGGAGTTATACAAATTCAAAGGGAGAGGGGAGAACTCTTATACACTACACAGTGTACAGAAATATGCTATATAAGCTTCAACCTACAAGTAATCTTAAGATGCAATAGAAATATTTCGTCAATGCTTTTCTGTTGAAATGTTTACAGTAGCTGTCTCCGTGGCCTAGTAGTTAAGGCGTCAGCCTACAGGCAGTAGGTTGTGAGTTCGATCCCTGGCTCTTCATACCGAAAGACGTTAAAAGTTGGTACAAAGCTTTAGTTAATTATGGCATTTGCAATTGTCTGCATCTATATAGTGGTGTAGTGCAAGGATTTTGAATCAAGAAAGGCATATCTATTTATAACGAGAACTTCATATATATACAGCTAGTAACATTATCGATATGACTGTTTATGTTATTTATGTTAATAAGGCAAACATATCTAGCATTAGGAAATGCATCCGAATTTCATGCTGTATCCGAAATAACATAAAATCACTTTAAGTATTACGCAGCAAACAATTAACTGGTAAACGGTAATACTGAAACATATTATCTCATGTGTGACAACTTTATTGCACTGTATAACTACCAAATGAAGATGAAGAATTACGGGTAAACTCACCGTAAACGTTTCAAATGCTATGCTAATAGAAAATAGCCACCATGTTTAACACAGCTTGGGAAACCAATAAAAGTATTGCGGAAACCCAGTAAACTATTTTTAGCAACTTTTGGGTTTCTCCCTAAACATGTGTATTGCTATATATTGGCGAACATGATGGGTTTATCCATCAGTCGACGAGCGCTTCATGACTAAGGTCAGTAATATTATTCTTGTTTGATCGGTTTAAACTGATATACTGTTTAGTTGGAACTGTACTTTATTTATTTTTACAATTTAGAGTACAGTATATCACTTATATATACATGCATATATGTTAATGTTTATATACATGTAAATGCATTTTAAATGAAGATTAATATATTACTTATTAGTGACATTTGTGATACATCCCCATTATAAGAGAAGGGTTATAAGAAGAGGGTTGTCTGGTTAGCGCAGTGGTTAGTGCAATCGCTTCTCACCTAGTGCCAACCCGGGCTCGATTCACGGCCTGGGCGCATGTGAGTTTGGTTTGTGGTCACCAAGTCGGACAAGTGGGGTTGCTCCTGGTACTCAGGTTTCCCTCAGAACACAAGACCACACTCTCGCACAACATCCTGCCAACAAGAGTGATTAATATAAGTTGCAATTTAGCTTGTTTCACGATCGTTGTGAAAATGAATAAGTTTGAAATTAAACTATCCTCATTATACGTTATACGACATATGTTTGTTTTTATGCATTATGTGTCATTTGATCATCAAAGTATATACTGGGTTTCCAGTGACCCTTAATAACTTGGGCATGTCACCTTGTGTATATTTAGAGAATTGAGAACATTTATACATATAATAAGGTAATGCAATAGATCCAGATAGCTTTATATAATATGTAAATTACACTGATAATGAATTGGTTTAATTTAGATTCTCTATCAAGAATGGCGGAAGGGAGGCAGACTAACGACTGGCAGTCGCAGATGCCCACCATCTCGGAATGTAACAAGTACATGTGGGAACATAAGCTTGCATGTGACATCACTTTCCTTGTTGGTATTACCAGGACAAAAATTCAGGTAACGGCTTGATGTAGTCTAAAATAAAAGACGTTCAAAACGAAGGATTTGCCGTATAATTCAAAAAAAAATCTGTCCACATACAATTATTTGGACTACACAGCCTGATGATGGTGTTAGTTTAAATTAGTATCCATATCTACATGATATATTTTTTCTTGATTGTTAATCTTGGAACGATATTCTGCTATAATTAAAACAACATTTAAAAGCGTTATAGGTCAAACAGTGATGGATAACTTCAATGTTCAAACTGGGCTGAAACTGATCACATGAAGACAGTTAATTTTATTTCTCCTCTCACCTGTAATATTCTTTAATATTTTGGAAAAAAACAACAATAGGGAAACACACACTAAAACACCAGTAAGGAAGAAACTGAACTCCAACAATCTGTGAGAGAGCAGCTTAAGGGAACTCATTCACAGATTTTATGTGGGGCACATTGTTTTGAAAGTTTAAAAATAAAAAGATTAAACAGCAGCTGCAAGATACCCGTACGAAAAAATCAGGCGTAAACCAGCTGGTTGGGACACGGAAACCAGGCGGAAACCAACTGGTTTTCTGTATTACGTGTCTAAAGGAGCAGGACACGTAAAACGAACCCAAAACCAGGCGTAAAATATCCTGATATGAAGACACGTAAATTCAAACCAGGCATAACTTTTCGAAACCAGGCGTAAAGTTGGACTTAGACATTTTCGCAATAAGCAAAAGGCGTAAATTGAGACTTGGAATATTTTTGGTTCCATACTAGGCATTAAATATAATACTTTGACATTTTTCTGTTGCTAAAGCTTAAATAGGAGTGTGCAAAAATAAGCTTGCTTTAAATAATTTTTGTTTTAACTCTTTATCTTTTTAACAGGAATACAGTTAGAAATTGATAATAAAATTGACTTTTTGTAGAGGATATTATAGATGAAACTGGAAAATAATTGAAAAATACTTATCTCCAGTATATAAGCAACTTGCCTTAGAATTGCTATTGAAAACTAATTATTTTATAGTAAAATTCAAATTTCTAACTCTTTATTTGACTCATGATTTATTTTGATAAAAAAGTTTAATACTGCTACATGTTATCAAAATTTCTCTCTCTATGAGTCCAGTTGTATCACACCCTGGGCTTATCAGTTCAATCAAAGGTCAGGCAGAAAGCTTCCTGGAGAGTTTTATCTAAGCCAATCAGCATCAGGTTAACATTCATCTGTGTAGGAAATTCAAATGTATGGAGAAGAATCATATGTAAACATGGCGGTTTCTGAAGCTCATTTTGTGTGGATCAACCTTTTCCCTAATCATTTAAAAAGGTAAGAACAGATTCAACATATTTCTTTTATAATATTCCACAGTAAAAAGAACATAAATAAATATGGTGAGTGATTAAGTATAATATTCTTTATCTGACAGCATTTAAACATTTTGAGTTTAATAATTGCTCAGTGAGGACAGTGAACCTCCATAACACAAATTGGATCACTGGGATGCAAGCCTCATGATTGTAATACAGTGTGTGTAATTATATGAATATATGCACAAGTTCTAATACTTGAAAGTTGGTATAATTAAGCTGCAATAAACTTCATATATACTGTTCTTTATAATTGACCCCCATAAGTTATCATTGATGATCATGTGGGTGTGTATGTATGTGCATTATGTCATTATTTTAATACTATAGATGGCCAATGTTGTGTCTGTGGCAAAGATGAGAATCCTGTTACCAAACAAGATAGGATGGGGAAAGTGGGAAAGCTAAAGAAAATAATGGTTGCGTCCCTGCTCAACCACATGGTGGGTTGCTGTATTATCTGCTATTACATTTAATTTTAACTTTCCAACTTTATTCTTTTTATGAATATAAACACATGTAGTCATGAAGTAGAACTATTAAGGGAATCAATGTATGAAGGGTTACAGTTTTAGAGAAGTTTATAAAAAGTATATTCTTCTAATAATACTGTACTAATGTAACAACATATATTTCTTATAGATATGTAAAACTATTGTCTTTTTGTTGACTACAACATTTGATCAATGTTTCATTGCAGTGAAATAAAAATTGATCTGATATTTACAGATGACTGTTACAAAAGAAATGCTGAATGACCTACTAGACAGAAAACAAGGACCAAGCTGAAAATCATATGAGCATCACCATTCACAGGCGGGATTCAGTGACTGTGGAGAAAGTGAAATAAAAACATTCTCCTGGTGATAGTAATATAAGCCTGTGTTTATATTGGTAACAGGTCTTATTTTCAAGAATCATGATAGTAATAAATAACATGTACCTGAACACTTATAATAGATATATGATACTGCACAGGAAATGCATTATGCTCAAATCAGTTACTGTGAAAAATTTATACATTCAAGTATTAAATCAATAAAATTCATTGCTTTATGATTTAACATTTTACATCGTTCTGTTTATAGACCTTACATGGATAATATGTTTTAACCTAGCTTTTTACGCCTGGATTTTTTTACGCCTGGTTTCATTTTTACGCCTGGAATTATTTTTACGCCTGGTTTTATTTTACGCCTGGATTTATTTTTGCGCCTGATTTCATCAAATTTACGCCTGGTTTTAAAGACCAGCTCATTTGCATAATTCGCCGTATTACGCCAGGTTTCCGCCTGGTTTTCTATCCAAAACCAACTGGTTTTTGATGAAAAACCAGCTGGTTTCCTGCTCTGATTCCGCCTGGTTTACGCCTGGTTTACGTGTATTAACCAGGCGGCTCTTTTCGTACAGGTACTTGTTTGAACAGAATTAAGTTATTCCAAGCCTTAAAGCTGCACTCTCACAGATTGAACGTTTTGACAACTTTTTTTTATTTCTTGTCTTGGAACGAGCTGATTTTAGGGAAAATGCATGGAAACCAGTTGTCAGCTATCTTTTATCATTGGTTTGCAGATATTCACGCAAATTTTTTTCAATTTCCAAGACAAAAAAAAGAGTTGTAAAAAGAGTAAATCTGTGCCACTTTTAATGATACCGTTTACAACAGCATGTACTAATTTTCTACAAAACTAAAGTGTTGTTTGATGTATTTTTCAATTAGTTGTTAACAATCAGGTAAACATGAACTTTTATAGACCTTTTATAATTGTAACAAGCAATTGGTCCACATTCATATTGAATCATGTGGAATAAAATAAATCAATGCCTGACCCTGTGAAACAAGAATGAGTCCCTTTAAATAATAATTATTTAAAAGTACATTCAATGGGAAATATGATTTTGATATATAGTTAATATTGTAAATATTTCAGGCCCATAAGTATGTGCTGATGGCGCGGAGTTCTGTTTTCTTCGCTATGTTTGCTGGTCTGCTTGCGGACAATAAAGAGAAAGTCGAAATACCAGACATCGAGGAGGAAACATTCAACACATTTATGAAGTAAGAATGTGTATTTTTAATAAATCACAGAGAATAATATTAATTATCCAGCGATAAACCAAAGGTTTTGGAAGGGTAATATTTATATATATTTTTATAGAAACTCAAGATTATTTAAAAACTGCCATAATTAAATGACCTTTCAAATTACTAAATATCTTTTAAGCCAAAATGATAAAGTGAAGGGTAAGATGTTATGATATTGGAACAACATTTCAAAAACGTATCTGTAAAGAGTATTGAGTTATTGAAAATATTAGTTACTATATGCTATTACCCCACTAGTTTTTTTGCTCATCAAGGGACATAACTCATTAAAAAAACTGAGCCAAAGTAAAATAACATGTTATGTATGTGTTTATTGCATAAAACAAATGCCAAATCTCAATCAAATATTAGTTGATTTGTAATGTAAACATTGTTATCTATAATTTCATTTAACTTGTCATAAATTTTACTTTTTTTGCATATTATCATTGCCTCACGTAATTCATTAATGCATGGTTTCTCTGCAGGCACATGTATTGTGACGAGGTCAATCTGACTGGAGATACTGTGCTGCCACTGCTTTACTGCGCTAAGAAGTACAACGTCCAGAACCTCATCAGCAACTGCCTAAATGTTCTAAAGAAAAACATGAGCACCGCTAACATCTGTGTCATCATGGAAAGTGCACACACATTTGTTGATGAGGAGCTCTTTAAAAGGTGCCTCAAGAAAATACTCTTAGAACCTATTCCAGTCTTCAACGAGGATTCAATATCAGAGCTGTGTACAGAATGTCTTATCAAAATCATTCAGGACAATTCCTTACCAGCGAAAGAAGAACAGGTTTTTGAAGCTGTTCTAAGGTATGCTAAGAACAAATGTAAAAGTCTTGGTAAACAACTAGTGCCGGAAAATTTGAGACAAGTTCTCGGTGATGCTATTAAATATGTTCGATTCCCTGTGATGTCATCAGAATTCTTTTCTGACGTTGTTGAACCATCTGGAATCCTCACTGACCATGAATCATTGAAGCTGTACAGATACTTTGCCAGGAACAAGCAAGGAGACTGTGGTGGATTCGATAGAAGGGAGAGAAAATACCTTTTTTCCGTAAAAAGGTTTGGCAAAATCGACTCTGGATTCAGCTACAAGCGCAAGAACGTTGACGCCATTAGTTTTGAATGTTCAGAGGACATATCCTTGAAGGGTATTTTTATCTACGGGACGGACCAGGGTCCTGGAGATTTAGGACTGAATGTAAGGTTGGTGCAGGAGCCCTATGGGGCAAATCTGACAAATAAACAAGCCCCACTTGAGTGTGACGGCAAACAGAAAGAATACAGCTTCATGTTCGACGAACCACAAACTATCAAAAAAGGCAAGAAGTATACTGTTGCTGTCACCATTGAAGGACCAACAACGTTTTTTGGCAATGAAGGTGTGGAAGAAGTTATGACTGAGAGAGTTAAGTTTACATTCAGCAGGTCTGCCAAGAGCACAAATACCACATGTCCAGAGTGGGGCCAGATTCCAGGACTTATATTCGAGTTGCCTTCAGCAAACACCGACATTGAGCCAATGGAGACATAAAGCTTGACCTATTCAGTAAATCATTTTGCTGTGTCCGGGATTCAGCTGGATGCATTATATTAGTGTTGTTTATTCCGGCCCATTTTCTGGGCCAAAATTGGGCCACATTCCTCTCCCCAAAAAGTGTATGTTCCCCTGCCAAGGGAGAAATATCCCCTTTTAAGTAGCAATGACCTCTAGGTTTAGCTATTGTTACAATATAGTGCCATTCATGAACATTACCATAGGCTTGTCAAATAAGGTTTGCAAACAAGTTTTATAAATCATGTTAGTATTATTCCCTTTTTTACCAAAACTAAGTTATATTTCCCTCATCAAGAGTCAATGGTGAAGGTTGAAATAATCCTTGGGCAGTTCGCAGACTGTATCATGACCATGCATTTAAGGATTTTCAAAAAACTTGCCATGTAGTTTAACCATGACAAGGTGGTGCTTCAAGCAAGAGACCCAAATCTGTACCTCAAAGGTTAAAGTCACCCTTAGAGGGCAAAGGTTGAAATGATCCTTGTCGGGCTTAAACTTGACCATGTGTTATAGGATTTTCAAAAAACTTGCCATGAAGGTTCACCATGATGAGGTGGCGTGTCCCGCACAAGTCCCGGGTCTGTACCTCAAAAATCAATGTCATGCTTAGAGGCCATGGTTGAAATATGTCTTAGTCAAAGGTTCTTTCTACGGGCTCAACCTATCGCCTGTTGGTGTGTAGTCTTGTTTTATCCGGAATTTTAGATCCCCTGCAAAAACTGGAAGCAACTTAATTTTACTTATGCGGCTGTGAGATTTTATACATTACTGTGCACATAACATGTTGTAAATTTTTGATTTTGTAAACTAATACCAGCTGTGCAATTACCAGTACCTTTAAACGGGTGTACATAATACTTCCAATGGTTATTAATGTTCATGATGATCTTTGTATATGGGTGCTTTTCAAAATAATGAGGCTTTTTCTTTTATCTCTCCTAACTTTTATTCCTTTCACTTTTGGAAAGTGTTTTCAGGCACATTATGGACCAATCAATGCTGTTAAGAAAATTGTTGAGTTTCAAATGGATGGTTCAATCAGCAAAATAGTTGTGTAAGAATATGTTGCTCAATTTGTCCCCTGTGCACTCAAAAAAGTGTGACATTTTACATGAAGACCTTTATTTAAATGTGTTTTATTTTTTGAAACTGAATGATATAGTATTTTGGTATTGTTTTTTATGTAACTGAACCCTTTCTCATTTTAAAAAACATACTTCAAATAAAAAAATATGTATAAACTTAACCAAATTTTAATGTCATATGACGGACCCCCATTCATTTAAAAATGAAGATAGAATATTCAACTCACATTGAGAACACTACCATTCCATTTAGGCACTATTTATATTTAAATACTATGTTATTTTAATAACTTTAACCTGTCAGCTTTATATAAATAACATAGTTTTATTATTTCATGCATTGTTTTGTCCGTAACTCAGATGCATGTCTTATTACTCCAAAATGTCCCCTGTGCACCTTTTCGGTTGTTAGTTGTCAGATTTCTATAATTTCTTCAATGAAATGATATTCTGCTGTATTTCCCAGAAAAGAAAGTTACAACAAATGCAAAAACAGTTTTCAGCCTCTCACATACAGAGATTTGAAGCATCTGCATTGGTTTAAAGCAATGTCCCCTGTGCACTCTGTTTTAGCAGTTTTCAATAAAATGTCATAACTGACAAATATGGTGCTATTTCAACATTATGAGAAGTGTGTATGTTATATTTAGGCATCACTTGATAGTTTAGCATCTTGATGGTAAGTGTGTTATAAATACTTTTTTTTTATTTAATTATAAAGCCATGAAATGTTTACTTTTAAAGGTTTATTAAATTAATTCAAATACAGTTTCAATAATGAGGCACATAAGATAACATATTTTGTTTAAATATTCTATTTTGATTTTATCATAACAATTAAACATTGAATCAAATTGAAATTATTCATGTAATGCTTTTATATGTGCAAGGTATAATATGCTTCAATTCAGTGCACAGGGGACATTTTTTTTATATGGATAGCACATATACCAGATTATAATTCTGCACAGGAAATAAGTACCCTAGTGGAAAAGCTTGTAGTTAAGCTTCCTTTTCCAAAGAGATTACATAGAAAATATGATAACAAATGAAGAAAAGACTGTTGAAAACATTAACAAAATGAAGACTAGGAAGCGCAGAGAATGACTTAGGAAAGATCAAAAGTTGCAGAAAATGTATGACAGAGATCGAGATACTCAGAGAAAAAGAGCAGAATTTGCCAGGTATTGCTCAAACCCTAAGAAAGAGGACAAATAGATCCTATATATGATTTACAAATAAAAGAAAAGAAGAAACTAAAGAAGCAGAGGCAGAGAAGAAATAAAATGAAGAGATTAATGAAGAAACAATAAAAGTCCAGAAAATGACAGACAGAATAAAAGGAGAAAGGTTAAAATGAGAAGGTATGAACACACACAGTTTAAGCAGCATCAGTTCAGAAAAAGCACAACATGCAAAACAACCCCTTGAGAGGGATTCCATGGCATGGGCCTCCACAATTAACCGTCTGGTAAAGAATGCCATACCGTGAAGGTCTTAAAATAAGTCATGTTGTAGAAAATTACACAATTGGTGATGTCTGTCAGTCATAGTCTTAAAAAAAGTAGGCACACTGACTAAATCAAGAAAAATTAAAAAGGCAGCTAGTATACACAAGCAATGCTAAGAATATGTGGAGTTGCAAGAAAAGTCTTTGGCAATTTGAGCGCCTAAAATGGACCAAAGTAAAACCATGTCAAAGCCAGGTGAAATTAAATCCTTGTGGAAACCAAAAGTTGAGAATTTTCTTGAAATTATTTCTTGAATAATGCCTAATAAAACAGATACTATTCTATTGAGAGACATCTTTTAATTTAGACATGTTCACCAAAGTGTTTAATGGTAACAGGTGCATTGAGACCAAAAACTTTATTCCACGCTGTGGACATATTTTATTCTATTGTTTAGAAATTTAGTTTTGTAGGCTTTAATGTAATCTTTCAAACATTTACAATATTGTTTCAAGCTTTACTGAAAGTACAGTTCCTCTTATTGTAAAAATGTTCACCAAGAAAAGTTAAGTTTTAAAAATAATTACATAATTAAAAATATTACGGTACTTGCATTATGATTTGTCCCCTGTGCACTCTTTCCATTACATAACAAAGTACTAAACATGTATGAATTCTAGTACTTTATATTACCATTGATGATATTTTCTTATTTTTGGACTCAATATGAAGTAATAAATGTTATATATGTGATTGTTTGCTGTAAGTTGTCCTCTTAGCCATTATTTTCCATTTGCATCATTACATGCTGTTGAATTTTGAGGAAATTGTTGTGAAAAATGTCATACTGAAGAAATTTTGAGGAATACACTCTATCATATACACAGAAATGTCTTAAGTTGATCACAAATAATTTTTTATTAACATAAAAGAGAATATAAATGCATATTATATTGGCTTCCAATATGTGTCCCCTGTGCACTGAAAAATAGCTCAATTTTTAAATGAAATGAATTTGTAAGTTACAATACATTCTTGAAATTTGGTATGTGGTCTATAAAGATGCATAAGGTGAGGTAAATGTAGATTTTCCCCTTATTTGATTTTTGTTTTAAATACAGCAAAAACTTTGTGAGATAACAATTTATTTTTGGTTTCAAATTTAGACAAAATGTGTTGATTTTTTTTTTCTTAAACAACTGAGTTATTATGCACATGACTACACACAGGTACCAATTACTGATTAAAAAATTCAGAAAAAAGCATCTGATTTATGCTAGGTTCTTGTCATAAGACACTTTTATAAATCACCCATATTGTTAGAAATGTTCGCAATATTTGGATTTAAGGTCAAAATATTTTTTTATTTGTATTTTCTGATACTTTCCCAAAGTTATTTCCATGTAATTTGAAGTATTTACTTTCATTTAAAATAGGTGACAATCATGAAAACTAGGTTTGAATTTTCAACCCCTATGTCACACTTTTGCCTCATTATTTTGAAAAGCACCCATATTATATATAATAATAAACTTGTATCAAATCTTGAAGTATATTGTACTTGTTGTGTAATTCAGTGTTCTCAATAATAACCTGTTGCCGGCGAAAATGGAGGGTTCAAATGGCAATTCGGCTGGTTCAAATTAGGAAAAATAAATGAATTTTAAGTAGAATAAGTAGTAGCTGTTCGATTACTTTACTATCTAAGACGGTTCAACCGAAACTTATTGAAAACCCTGGTAAGGCCTAAAATAAAAAAATTCTTGTTTGGAGTAACGCGACCGACCCATAAAAATCGTTGCCGACTGAGCGTTTCGAAAACATGGCTGACTGCAAGTTTGTCGAACGTGAACCGAACGAAATTACATTTTGTGTGACAATAAATTACTTAAATAAAAAAATTAAAAACAACTTTGTAAGAAAATTCAATGTCGACTACAAATGGTACGATGTATTTGATATTTTAATGGAGAATGATGAAACAATCCCGGAGAGCTACTACGACAACCAGTCTTTAAATATTATTCATTGCAAATATTATTTATTTCAAATATACCTTCATGATTGTGAAATAGCTAACAAAAAATTCCGATAGAATTGATTTTATTTGGTAAAACATGAAACATTTTACAATGTAAAATCAAGTGAACTACAAGTACACAAAGCCATTGTATGATTGTATGTAAACCAATTTGTTTCACATTTTCGTTTGCTTATCTTGAGTGTCATAAGTTTGTTTTGTTGAGTTCATCTCTGTGTCAGTCTTAAGTAGATTGAAATTCTTTGAAATTAAAAAAATAAAGGATCAGAAGTTAAGATGTTTGTTGTTCAAAAGTTTATTACAATGCCTTGAATAACTAGTGTTATGTAGTGAATGTACTGTACACAAGATCCAGTTGTCGTTGGAGAAAAAAAAAAAAAAAAAAAAAAAACCTACCTAACTACCCACCTTAAAAAATCTGGGTAGGGTTACTCCAAATAAGAAATTTTTTAAGGTTGGCCTAATGTAAGAAATATATAGCAGAAACTAAAAATGTTGTTTCTTAAGCACCCCATGATAGCTGACATCTTCCTTCAATGGAAGCATGTTCGAAGAATGACAGCATTATTAACAAGCTAAGCAAATGGGCGAATAACAATGCAATAGAATTTTGAACATTTTATTAAGACCTTTCAGAAATTTCAGAGTGATAAATCAGACTTGAGTAACTACTGAAGAAAATTAAATTACATGCAGCGATCAATTTGCAACAATGTGTCAAAGAGTTATTAATTTTGCCCAGACCACAATTTCATATTGTCATCGATCAATGTCTGAAGTTTCTTGAAATTCCTTTCAATAGTTTACCTGTAAGGATTTTGAAAAAAAATTGTTGGATAAAAAATAAGTACAAGGGATGATAAATCACCAAGAGTTATCAACCATGCACTGTATGAAGTTAGTGTTTAAAGACTGCTTTAAATAGTTTTCGTTTCTTTTAAGTAATGTGATGTTCCTGCAGAATTTTCTCTATAAAAAATAAACAAGGGGGGATAACTTTACATCAAATCACCCCAAGTGATAACTATTTCAGCTTCACATAAGTCTTGCTGTCCCTGCCATCTATCAGTATTCCAAGCTTAATGCAATTTCTGAGATATACCAGGGACAAAATTTGAAGAAAATCAAAGGATAATGAGAAATCACTCTGCAAAAAAGTTATAAGTTCTTTTGTTGTGTTTGATTTTATATTGTCATCAGGGCTCAAAGTTTCATCAACACTTAATCCAGGATAAATATAACATATTTAAACCTGTAAACCAACAATGTAAAAACTGCTATTTAGCCACATTCACTTTGTAATGTCCGCAACCTAAGTGCCAAGTTCTGTGTTCCATTTAAATGAAATCTATCCTCATGTACTTAGAGATAAGTGATTGTAACAAAAGCCATCATTTTCTTGATTGAAGGTATGCCCCCAATTTCTGATGTTTTCTCTCTCATGGTAAAGTTCAGGTGTTTTCATTTGAAGGTTCACTGTCTGTTTCTGATTTCACCTGTGCTTCAACACTGTCACCCCTTGCTTCACTATTATCCTCATGGAGATCATTGTCAGTGTCATCACATTGTTCAGTTTTAACTGTGACAGACTCATCCTTATGCTGACTATCAATTTCATCTGCATTCTCAGCATCCTCCGACCCAGCGTCCTCTCTATCAGCCTGACACGAACTTGGATTACCTCCATTGTCTGATAATTTATCTTCCTTTTCTGTAGAGTTATCTGCCCCTGTCTCATTGTCCTCCTCTTCCTCACTCTCAGATTCATCGTCTGAAATTAAAGGAAATATTTCATGTTTAATGGAGTAAACTCTTAGTGTGTCCGTGAACTTTTATGTAGGAGTGTTAGTCTTGCACGGGATGTGGCATGTCGTCTTATTACTGAACATGTGTGCAAAGTCATTTTAAAAGCTCTCCCTGCATGCCAATGTTTAGAACTGACATGGAAAAATTAATTGTGGACTGAAAACTCACCTGAAATGTTAAAGCTCCATTCTAGAGGGTTCTAGTCAGTATACAATGTACTTATTTATAATTATTTATGAATAAAGTAATAAATTGCAGGTCGAATAAGACCTTTTGAAAGCTTTCTATAACATTACTACTTGAAGGCAAAAAAACTATAAACAAGAATAAAAGCTTTGTTCTAATGTACATGTGTGCATGTTAAAAACAATAACAATCATTCAATGTTGACAAATTCTGCCAGAGTCACAAGATCTGTTGATATTTTACATAAAACCCTCGATAGTTTTAATATCTACCATGGCGTAATGGACTTTTTTTCTATTTCTTAGTGTCTCATTTTCTTTTTTATCATAACATTTATCAATTTTATTTCATGTATCAAATCAACTTCAATATCACCTCGACTTGTTCTTCAAATGTTAACAATTGGCCAACTGCTTATTGGCCTTATTGAAAATACTGTAGATTGGTTTATTTCTTTTAGTAATTAAATATTCATGATTTATCAGGAATCAATCAGGTTGTGAGATATATAATATGAGTATATATTTATTAAAGAGTAAGCAATGGCGTTGCCAATTTTAAACTTTGGGTATTTTGTGAAAATTGAAAATTTGAAAATAAAAAAGCAGTACCGGGTACATTGTGAAATTCAAGATTTTACAATGAAACCTGTTTTGATTGGGAGGACGTGACATTCGGAACACCTCAACCATTTTCCAGACAACGCGAAAACTTTTTCTTCTTCACAGGACATTGCGACAGGTAAACACTGAAAGTTTACCTGTCGCACCAAATTTTTACCTGTCGCAATGTTACAAACAGTATTCAGTTACATCAGTCTAAACCTTGATTTAAAGCCTCTTTTTAAAATAAGTTTTGTAATTCCCCATTATAACAGGTTTAGATCTTTTTGGTTTGATTTGTCCTACAGTACTATAATAAATTACAAAAAAGCTAAACATCATGTAAAAAAATCAATATTCGGATCTTATGTCATAATTTTTTTCTTCCTTTGCCTCCCAAAAAAAACTCATACCTGGTTCGTCTACCCATGGAACATCTTACTCTTTTAATTCATCTTTAAATTAAAGATACAGTACAGTTATAAAATGTAACGAATTGTACTACAAGTCAAACTCAGGCACAACATTTATGCAAAAACGAAAGTAGAGTTCTTGTTATTGACAATGTTAAACAGAGCGGAAAGAAAGTCAGCTCGGTATTTAAATTAACACGATTGCCGGGAACCACTTCGCCGAAAATAAATACATACGGAATTTTGTAATTTCCGAACATTTCCGTAAAATAAAAGTATTAGAGTACGAGCTGAAATCGGAACCTTACGCGTTTTATCGGCTTTTACGGAAACATGTCAAAACGGGGTTTAAAAATAGTGATACACGGATTAACACGCTGAATAATCATGATATAATAGTTAAAATTCCTCTGAACATTTATTTAGAAACTGAAAGTAAATTTTCCGAAAATTAAACGGTGCTGACTGTATTTTTTCACCGGACATTGTGACCAACCAAAACAAAAGTTTCGTCAGTCAAAATGAAAATATACCGGACATGTCCGACTTTCCGACGGACATTCGCATTGTCTGCATTTTCCATCGAAAACAACCTCTGTTGTATGCTGGTACATGTACATCAGTAAAAGTAGTTCGTAAAATTTATACAATAGTATTAATTAATTGTAGTGTATTTTGTATACGGTACCTAAGTTTAAATTGATTGCCAGTGAAGTGTATTTTTGCATAAATAATTAAGATTTTCAAGAGTAAAGTCATTAAGTTAAACTGCTAAATTGAATTAACTAATATACTTGCACCGTAGTTTAATGTAAAAAAATTCTGACATCGTAACCCGTCCACATACATCCAAAGTTGTTTTCGATGGAAAATGACCAAGGTGTTCCTATTTGAGGACAGGCCGGGGAGGGCATCCAAAAATGATATAACAGTTTTGAACTTTGGGACCGTCATCTGATTTTGGGAGCTCTGCAGTCTTTTCCTAATCTAATTGAGTGAATATGAGAGAACCATAGCGCAAAATAATTTGATACAATTTCCTTTGGTCCGAAATACTTAAACAATAATTGGTGTTGAATTTTTCAAATTGAATATGTCACTTAATTGAAGCATAGCCCTTTTAAAGCTTGTAAATCAAATATAAATCCCAATTTCTTTGTAAGTAATATTTAAATACCCTCACATCATACAGCATAAGCACCCATAAACCCACACCTACCTTTCTGTTCCGTTTTCTGTTTCTTGTTTTTCTGTTTCTGCTTCTTCTTTTGCCTGGATAACAAACAACATATATGAAAGCTATATATGCAACTAGGAGATCATGCTGAGATTTAGCTTATACCCTGGAAATACAGGAGGGTGATAACTAAACCAACACACTGCTTAACAAGGAAGCTGCTTAATTTGTAACAGAGTGATTGGCGGGTATATTAAAATAATCACACAAATAAAACGGTAATAATTTCACTGATTATGAAGGAATTCAAATTAAAACTGAGAAAAAAAAATGATGCACATCGGGCAATTTTGTCTGACAGAAACATGTGGTTAAGACTGCATTAAGAAATGCTATGACCTTGACCCTTGACGAAAATATGCATACCTCTTAATGGGTTTCTTTGATGCCCTCTCTAATAAATACAAGATACTTGTACCTCTTACAGTGCTCCAGCCAGAATTTGAAAAGGGCCGTCTGTTAGGTCGAAAGGGCACTTTAAATGCACACTGAATGAGCCTTAATGGGGCACTTTCAAGGGTCAGTGTTTAATTCATACTGTGTATTTGTTGTGCCTGCATTCAATACTAATAGTTTGTTAAAATACCTTAGCTTTTATCTTCACTTAAGTGTCAAATTATGAATATTTATTAGTTCATACTTCTTTATGAAAACTGACAGCCCTGTCAAACAAAAGGGCACAGGGGAATAGTAAAAAGCCTTGAGGGTGCCAGAAAAGGGCAGCAGGTTGCAGGAAGAAGCCAGCAGGCGGCGCCCTTTTATTATTTATTATTTAGGCCGAGTAAAAGCACTGCTCTAAATGCATTTCTTTGCCAGCCTCTCTTATTATAACAAGATACAAGGACAAGTGTGATGTACCTCTTAGCACGTTTCTTTGCAGTCCTCTCTTCTGCCTGCTTCATGTTCTCCACAACCTTCCGCTGGTAGGCCTCCTCTGCAGTCTCCTACAATGCATGACATGTAGCTCAAGCCAAATAACCCTATTGTTACATAGACTTAGGACAGTTTCATTGATTAGCAGAATTAGACCCATCACCAGTACATAAATTTAACGCCTTCATAGTTTATTTATCCAGATATTTTTTAATCGATGGACACAGCTTACTGCCAATGATTTTCAAACAAGTGTATCTACAATTAGGTTCTATTTCAGCCCAACAAAGTGTGCAGCACTTACAATCATAGAACTTGTGTGTCTCAACAAGAGTATTGGTAAGGCCTAAAAAAAAAATACATTTGGTTCGGGTTACCCGACCCTACCTACGGCATAGGCGCAGACCCTACCGTTTTTATAGTCAGTTTGAAAAAAAAAATGAAAAACTAAAAAAAAAAAAAAAAAAAAATTTTTTTTATTTTTTTTGCTTTTCAATATGTAGTATAAAACCTTAATTGCTTATATAGAAGATAACTTTAATACCATTCTCCAATGATGAAAATGACATTCTTATATAAAGCCTAATAAAAAAAAAAAAAAAAAAAAAAAAGCCTACCTACCCTACCTATTTTTGAAAAGGATGTAACCCTAACCAAACAATTTTTTTTTTAGGCCTAATGTATTTTTGGTTGTTTATATATATTCTATAATACAAATGAAGTAATACCCTTTTAAATGATACTACAATTATATGGGGCCACTAAGCATCAAAATTTGTTATTTAATTTAATTTAATTTCTATCTCCAAGACTTTACAAGTTTACTTGAATTTCAAAGCTCTAAAGGCAATACCACTATAACAGTTCCAACATATTTAGTTAAAAATTAGGCACATAAGTAAGGTGTAAAGATAAAATTGTTTCTTTTAACCCAACTGACCCTATTTTTCCCCCTACCTTACACTTACTGGCCGTTACAATCCGTGTGGATTTTTCGTAATTCTTAAAAGAAAATCCTTTATGAGTGACCATGTTAATATTTGACCATTTTTGATTTAAAACTTTCTGTATTGGTGATGTACCCTGAAATAGGTCAGTTTGGTACAGAAATTCAAGTTCCCAGAAAGAAAAAAATCTATAGATGTCTATCTACTGACTGAAATCCGGTACTCAAAAAAAACAAGCTATGTCTACCTACCGACCCTATTTTTTTTTTGAGATGTTAGTTTATATGTACCTCAGGCACCATAAAGCTCTAAAGTAGATTTTAAGTTTTAACAAGAGCTGTCACAGAGACAGTGCGCTTGACTATTCCCGTGTTTTTCAGTGTAAGGATTAAACAGTTTTGGCCGGGCTCCAAGACAGCACTGGGGAGTTATCATAAACCACTGCACTTTCCAGCCAAGTTACTTGAGAGTTATTCATAATAGGGACCAACAATGTCTTATATGTTAACCTTTTCATTTTTCTCTTTGTCAAACTTCTGTCGAGCGTACTCTCTCCGCCGCACACCTCTATACACGTGAAAGTCACCACTCCCAGCTCCGGCACTCGATCCTGAAATAAATCAGATAACCCTTTTGCATAATATTATCATCAATTGAACCCACTTATAACATTCGCAAAAATAATCCAAAGATATTTCTTTGTTATAAAGTAAAATGTTTGTTTATTATAGTATCACCCCTCTTAGTTAAGGGCCAGCCCGTGGGGCTTATGAGACACCTACATTCGTGAACATCTGTTATATTTATAGCTGGTAAACTTCTCAGCACTATTCTCACTGGTCTGCACTGAACATTGAACATCATAATGGATCAACACATCAAGTACTGTATTTTGTATGATGCATCTGAGGTGACGTCACATCAGTTAAAATTCTATACACATTCCCTCACATGAATAAGTAAAAAAGGACATAGAAACTTTAGTTTATTTGAATTTTCTAATTTGACAATAGTTGATCTTTTTCTCGAAAAACCTGATAAATGAATGCATCATTTTTTAAAAGTATTATTGACCAATTCTAACTTAAACGTATGTACAATCATACATGAAATAAGAATGATTATTGAATTTAAAAATTATTATTAAAAAAATATCTTTTTAAAATAGAGAGATAGGATAGACAAAACAATGCTCATACCCCAAACATTTCGGACAAACTCGAGGGGATCCCTTGGTTTATAATCCTTGGACTTTTCCGGAATGAAAACAGGTTTTTCCTGAAATTTAATATATTTTTAAAATCATTAATTTAGATAAAAGCATCAATTAGCTTGGGTACAAATTATACACACAATTTATTGCGTTGATGACATCTCACCATTTGGAAGTGCCTGAGGATGAATCGATGAATATGTTTTAATTCAATTTTGTTTAAAAGTTCATATGACTTTTACTGGTGTCAGAAATGGAATGCAGGAGTTATTGGATTAGCTTAATTGGTTGTAGATGCGAAAAGAGTGCCTACAGCAGGGTTGTAACCCACAACCGCTGGAACAGACGCATGGCACTCTACCAACTGAGCTAACCAGGTTGCTGGTTCTTACCAACACACTATTATTGCAGTGGTCGAAATTAGCACAAGCCCGCAAGCCCTGCACTGGTAAAATGTCTTCTGGGCTTGCTCAAATTCTGAATTCTATATAGCGGGGCTTGTTTGAAAATATGAGTCCATGCAATAGTATAAGAATTCGGGCTTGTTCATCCAAAAGTCTAATTTCGATGACTGTTATTGAATCTTATTTTTTCAAATTTTCAAATCTAATCTTATTCAAAACATTATATATTCAGATCAGACTAATAATGTAGTTTGATTTCAGTTTATATAGCCACAGGGGCAGGATGCAAAGTTTTAGCACACCCCTTTGACCACCCCTCCCACACACACCCCATTTTTAAAAAAATCCCAGACTTATTAATAATGATTGGGGAACTGTTACTAATGAAAACTTACAAAAATTTTTTTTTTTTAAATTTCTATTCAATTAGCTTTGTAAAAGGGTGACAACTTGCCCCTGTATTTCCCCATATTTACTGAGATGACCCAGCTGAAGAGACCATAACTTTGTCAATTCTTAACCAAACTTTACACTTTTGGGCTTTCCTTGCAGGGGTAATACCTAGCTACAATAATGAGTGATCAGGGATACTTTTTTTATTATTTTGACATTTCTTATGTATCCCTGTAACGCTACAACTCTACCATTTAACACCGTGTGAAATAATATATGAAGTAATAATATGCATCGATGCTGAATAATAATGACAAAATTATTCAATATATACCTGACAGTGATCTAAACTGGATTGAATTTGTCATTAGAGGCATTATTTTCACATAAATATATTCCAGGTCACGAATACCCTTTTATACATGTACACAACCTGTAAGATTTGTTCCAGATTTACAGATATCGGAATGCTTGACAAACAATCGACACATGTAAGTGTTTTATGATATCTGAATATATTTTTGGCATAATGACCTACATAAATATGTGTTTAATAGTAGGCAATAATATTTTCGAAGAAATTTGAATTTACAACAGAGATCATTTCAATATTGTGGCCGCGAAGATTTTCAGCTCAAGGCCCGTTCGCTACTTTTTGCTGGGATGGTGGACGTCACGAGTCTGCCATAGTGAAAAAAATCGTCAAAAGACTCGTTGATGGCCATTTAGTGGAATAGGTTAATACCAATCTTTAAAAAAATGTACACTTGCCGAAAATAAATTCAATTTCAAACCCGAAATGCAAAAGACCCATGTTACTCGAGGATCCAATTACAAAGTTTCAAAGTTATCAAGGAGTTTTCAATGCATGGATTTATTTTGTATCAACATGATTGTCTTATGCACTAGTCAATTGTAACCACGGCCCCCCCCCCCAGGTCCGGGTGTATACCGTGGATAGCCGGGGAAATCGGCCGTGTATTTACCTTCCAGGTGGCCCCGCAGTGCTGGGTGAATGCGGTGGTTTTGTCTTCGCAAAAATATAGCAGGATTGGGCCTAACCTATTGTCCCTGGGGTGCAGGGGCATTTGGCGGGGATTTGACCATATATTCGTCCCCGCAGGACGGGGATTTTACCCGAGGTTGGCTGGACCGAAAGTCAAAGTCCCCGCTATTCCCCAGACCTGGGGGGCCGTGGTTACAATTGACTGGTGCATTATTTATCCACTTGTCTTAAGTTGTCGCGAAATTGCATGACAATTCAATTTCTGTATATTTTTCATCTAAATATTATACTAAAAATCAAAAGCGTTACTAGTATTACCACTCTATTCATTAATTTTTCGAGTCGAATTCTCTGTAATTCTGCAGCATTTTTCGCAACAACGATTTCTTTTTCTTCCTTTCCAGGCTTCTTCTTGTCCGCCATTTTGAGACTGGTGTACACAGATTTCAAATAATTTAACCGATTAAATGAAATTATAACGAAGCCGTCCAAAAGAATAAGGGGACGCTACTCCCATATTGTTGACAATCAGCTGTTTATCACTTCCGTTGAAATGTCACCACAATTTGTAATCAATTTGATTGCAAGTCACAGTCTTGATTGTGAAACTCTATGACTCAGCGATTGCTACATCGTTTAGTAAAGGGGACGTGTAACTTTTGGAAGAAGTTTAATTCAAAAATAAGAATGGATGTCGAAAATAAGATTGTTGACCTTACTATAGACCCAGTTGATTCAAAAGGATACATGGACATCAGTGACTTTAATGTGTTTGCATGGTCAATTTCTGGAATTGAAACATCAGTAGTCGTGAGGAAGAAATTAGGGGGGATGATATGTTGCTTTGACATGGGATATTCTTGCAGACAAAACGTTGGTTGTGATAAAATTTTAATCAGGTATGATATGGTCTACTGGTACCTAGTGTAACGGTCCGCTGTAGACGGCGGATGTGCATTCATAGTGTAATGGTGTGTGTTCATAATAATATTCGCTATAAAACGGAAGTACGTTCATACCGGATGTAAACTTGGTTGGTAATATGCAAATTAGCAAATCCCAGGCTTTGTGAGAATAGAGAAGTTAGTGTATATAAAGACCAGTGGACCCCTTCAGGGTTGAGCATGCTTTTCCCTGAAGGGGTCTGTTGGTGTTTGTTTTATTATGCCAGAAAGCTCGGCTATCTGGTGTTTGTTTGTTAGGTCGCACGTTACAAATGATGGCAGCAGTGGGATAATGACAACTGCCGGAACGGAGTTGCCTTACCCATGTGTTTCCCAGTCCAATACTCGGGACGAGTCTTCTCGGAGGGGAAAGTAATGTAACAGTCCACTGTAGGTGGCGGATGTACATTCATAGTGTAACGGTCCGCTGTAAGCGGCGGATGTGCGTTCATAATAATATTCCGTATAAAACGGAAGTACGTTCATACCGGATGTAAACTTGGTTGGTAATATGCAAATTAGCAAATCCCGGGCTATGTGAGAATAGAGAAGTTAGTGTATATAAAGACCAGTGGACCCCTTCAGGGTCGAGCATGCTTTTCCCTGAAGGGATCTGTTGGTGTTTGTTTCATTACGCCAGAAAGCTCGGCTATCTGGTGTTTATTTGTTTCATTGACATCCCACGTTACACTAGGATTAGCCACAATAAATTGATAATGCACGTTTGGGGAACTTTTTTAACATTTGGATATTCATTTTGTTCCCTAAATGCCACAAGTCCACTGATTCATACCAATGTAAAATATATTTTTTAATTGTAACTCCACAGTATTTAACACTGCATTGTTAAATAAAAACACAAATGTTACAAATAAAATATTTTGAGCCATTAACCTTTCTCTTATTACACTTAGTATTTCATGAAACAAAAATTCAGATCGATCTGTCAACAAAGCATTGCCGTTTTTGAACTATCTAGCAGCTGTCCGTTATCTTTCCGCTCAATATACTTAGCGCAGGGATCTGCCATTCTTGGCTAGGAAAACAACAAGTGGGATATGGATGCGCAGAGTCACCAAAACAAAATTGTCAAAGACTCTGAAGCGGCTTTTTATATGGACTTAACCTAGAATAACTTGTGTATATGTTTTGCATTGACAAAATGTACATTGTAACAGGTGACATGAATGATCTGTATTAACACTTTGTTCTTTACAGTTACAATAGTTATAAATAATAGTTATAATAATTACACTTAATGAAACTAGGGGTACACATAGATTATTAGTCTAAAATTAGTCCAAGCTTCATTGACTCTCCTTTGCTTGTTAGGTTCCTATCAAAGAAATAATATAAAAAGCTGGTATTATCATGACAATCAAGTCTAGTCTTGACCTGCTGTATTTATTACAGAGTGTAGTTTAGTGCGTGGTGTTTTTTGGATGCCGATGTCAAGTATAAAATATGCATTTTTGTTGCAGCCATGGACACATGGACCATATATCTGCTGTTCCACATCATATCAAGAAGAGAGAGTTGAATGGTCTGAAAGGTGCAACATATTATGTACCACCTCATCTTGTAACTCCCTTGCAAGAAGCTTGCAGACAGTTTTCTGTGATCAGTGAGGATAAACAAGTTCTCCAAAATGCACACATAGTTGGCATTAGTCCTGGGGACAATATTAATGTAAGTTCCTCAAGCACACTGCAAATTATGAATATTGAAAAATGGCATGATATTTATTATGATGTATATGAAGTGCCTTTAAAAGGTTTATGAATTTTAATTACACATTTGGAGGTTCATAGCTTTATAATTAGATAAGATCATTTCTATCTTAAACACAGTTTTGTACTACCTGGTATTAATATTTGTTTTGTGGTTGTAAGAATTGGAGATCTTGCAAGGTTATCACATATATATTTTGAAGAAAAATATATATTGCTCTCATCAGAGAAATAAAAGAATATTAGTTGTAAATTTATATTGAAAAAGTTTGCTTTCTTATTGTGGAGACAGATTAACTGCATTTGGTTTTTATTGAAGGTAATCATTGTTCAAATTCATCCGTAAAGCTTTATTTTCATTCTACAGCTTGGGGGGTAATCATTATGCAATACCATTTCCGACTGTGCATCGGGTTGCGAGTCAAGGATATCTGGTCTACAAGACAACCAAGAAACTAAAACCAGAATTCAAGGACCTTAAAGGGCATGAAATTGGGGCCAAGAAAAAGGATGGTGTAGACATTTATGATGTAACAGAAACTCCAGAAGTAGCGTTCACAGGTAGATGAATCAGAGAATAATAAAAAATAATTTCCTAAAGATTTTAAAAAGTAAATTTATCAAATGTTATACTTCAAAATATTTTTTCCAAGGTTGAAATGCATATTAATGTACCTCAAGACAGTTTTTAAAAAGTCAATGATGATTAAAGTCTTTAGTTCTCCTAAGAAATAGTGAATATTAACTGTTTATTAGTGCCAGATGTAAATGAGGCATCTGCATTTTTTTTATATCAACATTTTAACATAAATATACTCATTTGCAAACTAAAGATAACTGTTCTATTGTATACACTGTTCTCAATAAGAATCAGCTGCCGGTGGGTTTAAATGGTTAAATGGTTAAACGATTTAAATTGAAATAGGTCCAATTCAAATTTGGAAAAATCAGTAATATAATGTACAATATTAATTTGCTAGAGAGGCATAGTATAGATTGAATTCTTAATTCTTCAATTTTAATGCATTAGTATGTTCAACTTGTTTGACTTTAATGATAAAAAGAAAAATAAGCCTATATACACAATTTGGGTTCGGAATGGAAAAATGTAAGCAATATATATATATTTTTAAACTGGGGAAATTGTGGTCATAACATCAAGATATTAATTGAAAGCTCCATTTATAAAAGCTTTATAATGCTTCCATTTGTTTTGATCAATAAATTCAAATGAGTTATATATAACAATGCATTTAAATGAAAAAAGTAATTTTGAATCCACCATTGTGCCCCTTTAAGTCAAAATATTTTCTTAAAGTTTTTTTTTAATTTATGCATATTTATAAGGTAATAACTTAAAATGGCCACTTCCTTCAAGAAATATTACAAACTCCGCCAAATTTTAGTTTCCAAAATTCTTTTACTTTTTTAACAGAAGTCATTAGAGCGATTATAAACTAATAATGCTAGATTTTTATCCCCGATGCCCCTCCTTTTTTCTGCCACCCCTTAAATTTTATTGACTCAAATTATATTGAAATAAA
This sequence comes from Mya arenaria, assembly GCF_026914265.1. Taxonomy (NCBI): domain Eukaryota; kingdom Metazoa; phylum Mollusca; class Bivalvia; order Myida; family Myidae; genus Mya; species Mya arenaria. The sequence goes on along the minus strand of NC_069125.1, from coordinate 11,845,351 downwards.
AACTAGGGTCTTGATTTGTGTATCGGTCCGGTACTGTCTTGGAATGGCGTTTATTCATACCTACGTTATCGATCTATAACATTCACATGTATAAACGGAGAATTGTTGCGATCATGTTCAGGGTTCATCTAGAAACTCATGTATATGGCCCCTTATACAATAAGAAAGAGCATGATCACATATTCAACAGTGAAACAGCCATCTAAGAAAAATGAATAATAACATGTCCCCCCTGCCCACATTAAAAAAAAATGATGGAAATCTAGAAATTAATTTATATTGGCCTTAGTTACCATTTTTATTTTAAAGAAAACTTGAAAAAAGGTTTGCCAACTTATTTTTCACATTGTATTGTCTTGATTCCAGGTGACACAACATTTCAGGTTTTTACGAACAGTGTGGCTCCACCTGACTTGTTTAAGGTAAAACTGCTGATCATGGAGGCGACATATCTGGATTCTACCGAAGACATGGAAGAAAATGTCGACAAGGCACGACAGTGGGGCCATATTCACCTCTCAGAGATATTTGAAAATGCTGAGCTGTTTAAAGACATTGAGAACATTCTCCTCATTCACATGTCCGATAAATACTCTCCAAGCTACATAAATAAACAAGTGTTCCAAAATCTACCTGATGTGCTCAAAGGGAAAGTCCGTGTGGCAACTTTGGCAAAAGAAAGATATCTATAATGGATTTTATTGAATCCATTCATAAATAAGATAGTGATATTATTTTTGTCATGCAGGTTTAGGCATGGCATAGAAATCTTTGAAAATTATGGTTTTAATAGCTACAACCCTTTCAGTGACATGCATTATATTGTACAGGCCCCAATTTTCGTGAAATATCTTAAGCATAACAGGTTTAAATATCATATGTCACTTAACCAATTGCTTGATTAAACTTGGTTTCAAAATAATTTTAAACAAAAAAAAGTTTATCATTAAAATATTATATTTTAAATAATTTAAAAGTCTCAAAACTCTCAAAAAGAGAAAATTTCTCAATTTACCGGTACACCAAAACCGAAATAGTGAAATAACTTTATTCTGTTATACTCAAGGATTTACGGGTAAGATTATCCAAGAAATTGGGGCCTCATATCATAAAACACATTATCTGCCATAATAATTTGTTAGTCAAAATTCATATCAATCAGGGATTATTTGAGATACAAACATGTATGTACACATGCTATTGGTGCAATGATATTTACCTCTCTTCCTTACAACAAACATTTTCTATAGCATTTTTACAAATAAATATTGTATTTAAAGTCTGCTGTCCTTATTATTATAAAAGAACATTTTATTTGTTGAAGTCAATCATACGTAACGTATGAAATAAAAGGGACAGATTCAGGATGTAATTGAGGCATATTTTTCACGTTATGAATGAATTATGCCTGGACTATGGAAGGAAACATTATTCTATTCATTAGCAATGGTATGATTCTGATAGATTCCATACGTAACATTTATCAATATATATATTTAAACATCATCAGAACCTAGACTGTTCATAATATTATGAATGTAGTAACAAAAGCCACAATGACCTCGGTCTATTCATTCATGGTTCTTAAAGATCTTGGGCTATTTAATTCACGAGCCACAATGCTCTAGGTCTATTTAATGCACGAGCCACAATGCTCTAGGTCTATTTAATTCACGAGCCACGATGCTCTAGGTCTATTTAATTCACGAGCCACAATGCTTTAGGTCTATTTAATTCACGAGCCACGATGCTCTAGGTCTATTTAATTCACGAGCCACAATGCTCTAGGTCTATTTAATTCACGAGCCACAATGCTCTAGGTCTATTAAATTCACGAGCCACGATGCTCTAGGTATATTTAATTCACGAGCCACTATGATTTTGGCCTATTCAACTCAAGAACCATTATGATCTTGGCCTATTCAGTTCACGAGCCACCATGATCTTGGCCTATTACATTCACGAGTCACAATGATCTTTGCCTATTCAGTTCACGAGCCACTATGATCTTGGCTTATTTAATTCGCGAGCCTGACTATTATTTTGGCCTATTTAGTTCACGAGCCACTATGATCTTGGCCTATTTAATTTACAAACAACTATGATCTTGGCCTATTCCATTTACGAGCCACAATGATCTTGGCCTATTTAATTCACAAGTCACAATGATTTTGGCCTATTTAAGTCACAAGCCACTATGATCTTGGCCTATTTAATTTACAAGTCACAATGATTTTGGCCTATTTAAGTCACAATCCACTATGATCTTGGCCTATTTCATTCACAAGTCACAACGATCTTGGCCTATTTAAGTCACAAGCTACTATGATCTTGGCCTATTTCATTCACAAGTCATAATGTTTTTGTCCTATTTAAGTTACAAGCCACTATGATAATGACCTATTTAAGTCACAAGCCACTATGATCTTGGCCTATTTCATTCACAAGTCACAATGATCTTGGTTTATTTCATTCACAAGTCACAATGATCTTGGTATATTTCATTCACAATCCACTATGATTTTGGCCTATTTCATTCACAAGTCACAATGATCTTGGCCTATTTAAGTGACAAGCCACTTTGATCTTGGCATATTTTATTCACAAGTCACAATGATCTTGGCCTATTTAATTCATGAGCCGCAATGACCTTGTCGTATTTCATCCAAGGTTCTTAAAAAGATCTTGGTCTATTTCATTCACGAGTCGCAATGATCCTGGTCTATTTCATTCACGAGTCGCAATGATCTTGGCCTATTTCATTCACGAGTCGTAATGATCTTGGCCTATTTCATTCACGAGTCGCAATGATCTTGGCCTATTTCATTCACGAGTCGTAATGATCTTGGCCTATTTCATTCACGAGTCGTAATGATCTTGGCCTATTTCATTCACGAGTCGCAATGATCTTGGCCTATTTCATTCACGAGTCGCAATGATCTTGGTCTATTTAATTCACGAGTCGCAATGATCTTGGCCTATTTCATTCACGAGTCGCAATGATTTTGGCCTATTTCATTTACAAGTCGCAATTATCTAATGCTATTTCATTCACGAGTCGCAATGATCTTGGCCTATTTCATTCACGAGTCGCAATGATCTTGGCCTATTTCATTCACGAGTCGCAATGATCTTAAGTTATTTCATTCACGAGTCGCAATGATCTTGGCCTATGTTATTCACTAGTCGCAATGATCATGGCCTATTTCATTCACGAGTCGCAATGATCTTGGCCTATTTCATTCACGCGTCGCAATGATCTTGGCCTATTTCATTCACGAGTCGTAATGATCTTGGCCTATTTCATTCACGAGTCGCAATGATCTTGGCCTATTTCATTCACGAGATGTAATGATCTTGGCCTATTTCATTCGCGATTCGCAATGATCTTGGCCTATTTCATTCACGAGTCGCAATGATCTTTGCCTATTTCATTCACGAGATGCAATGATCTTCGTAACTTTAATTCACGAGATGCAATGATCTTGGTCTATTTAATTCACGAGTCTCAATGATCTTAGTCAACATGCAATAAAGTAAAGGATTTTTTCTATGGGAATATATGAAATAAGGTTGCAAACAAGATTGCTACTTGAGTTAAAGGCATTTTATAGTTTTACCTGTGCATTTGTTTATATTTACGAAAACAAGCATAAATTTACTGCTTGCATTAGGCCTCTTGAACAATTCTCTTAAAGCGAAACATGAGATAGATGTAATTTTCTTTCTTTGTGATTTTTTTTTTAATTTCGTGTTACAACTTATCACATTGAGGATTTTCAAAAAAGAAGAAGATATATAATGACAGCTAATATGCCTTGATAATGTCAAAGTAAAAAATACAAATTGGCGGAGAGACACGTCCACCGCATCAATATTCATGATTTATTACTTAGACTTAAAACACCAGTAATTTCTTCATAACAAATCAACATTCCTGTGTCCTTAAGCTGAAATCATGAAATTTACAAGATAAAAATGGTCGAACTCTTTAACACGTGTGTGAATAATCAAAAGGTACCATATATTTTAAATAAATACAAGCATTTAAAATATCAAAGGTTTTAACTTTTTCTCACGCAAAAAAGATTTTGAAGTTTGAATGTTTACTGATTCTATGTGATTTTCAAAGGACTCCAAGGCATTAAGTAATTGTGCTTAACTGAATCACGACAAACCAACTTTAAAGACAAATGTTCACCCTTCGTAGATGGTGCTATTATGTATAATATATTATGGTAATTGTTGAAATATTTTTTAACCAATGAGGTGGAACTATTTATCAAAATATTCGATATTTGAATTCCATATTGATCGACGTTCAACGTGCCGAACTTTTATAATGAATCGTTAATATATTGGCCGTTCACATTAAACTTGAAACGAAATAGTTTTTTTTTATGAAGTTACATTTAACTTCAGATCCTATAACAGGTAATTGCCATAATGGGGTTCTGCTTAAAAGATTACTCAATATTTTAAAATGCAAAATTCTTTTTGTTTTGAAACTGGCTTTAAAACTATGTACGAAATGACTAAAAATAGAGCATTATTTTAAGATCGCCCTTAGTCAAGGAGCAAAAGTAATGTGTTTTGGTCTGATAACCAAAAATAAAACAATGCAAATTGTATTGTTAGTCTTAAGATTCGTATTCAGTCATAGGAGTAGTCAAGGGTGAACGTTTAATCTTTATAAAGACCTCGATTTTAACAATAACCTAAATTGTATACGTATATATGCTGTATTTTGCCATTGTCCTCACTGTTTTCAACATTGCATTTAAGGGACTCGCTCATGGTTTTGGACCAAAAATAAGTTTTACCAGTGATGTATCTGAAATCACTTATTTCGAATCGTTGAATCGCTTTTCTTACGTTTTCCAAAACTTTTGTGTTCAAATATAATATTTGTAATGAGCAAATATCAATATTTGCTAAATGGTTCCAGCAGTTAATATCTTAGTTATAATAATTCGTATATGATTTTACCAATCTTTATTTCGTAATTATTTTTTTTGCGTAAAAAATGCATTTTACAAACCATGATGGAGTCCCTTTAAATTAAGCCGGTATCTCTATGGAATCGTATTTACCTGTAGTCGTATGTTTTTCTCATTTAGAACATAAATATTTACATTTTCCGCTTTTAATTAGCACGTGCTTTGCATGATAGAATAGGAATTTGTACTTACCGTTAACTATTTATTTGTATTATGACCTACCCACATGAAACCCCATGGGTGCTGGAATTTATTACCACATCACGAACTCTACTCGACAATTTTCAATTAAATGACTACTTAGAGCTTGGTAGGGGAGCGACAGTTGTATGATATTGCAACAGTTATGATGAAGACGTAACATCCTGACACATCTTTCAGACATGGATCTACTTAGCAGACACTCGATTCTTTGTATTGTCTTAGATCACTGTGTGGAAGTAGGACACGTTTTGTTAGTATACGGTTGCCGGGGTCAATGGCATCTGTCTTAGATCTCTGTATGGAAGTTGGACACGTTAGGCTATTACACGATTGGAGAGGTCACTGACATCTTTCTTAGATCTCTGTGTGGAAGTTGGACACGTTTGGTTATTACACGATTGGAGAGGTCACTGACATCTTTCTTAGATCACTGTTTGGAAGTTGGACACGTTTGGTTATTACACGATTGGAGAGGTCACTGACATCTTTCTTAGATCACTGTTTGGAAGTTGGACACGTTTTGTAAGTACACGGTTGACGAGGTCAATGTCAATGGCATCTGTCTTAGATCTCTGTATGGAAGTTGGACACGTTAGGCTATTACACGATTGGAGAGGTCACTGACATCTTTCTTAGATCTCTGTGTGGAAGTTGGACACGTTTGGTTATTACACGATTGGAGAGGTCACTGACATCTTTCTTAGATCTCTGTGTGGAAGTTGGACACGTTTGGTTATTACACGATTGGAGAGGTCACTGACATCTTTCTTAGATCTCTGTATGGCAGTTGGACACGTTAGGTTATTACACCACGATAGAAGAGGTCACTGACATCTGTCTTAGATCTAAGAATGGAAGTTGGACACGTTATGTTCTTGCACGATTGGAGAGGCCAATGACATCTGTCTTAGATCTCTGTATGGACGGTGGACACGTTAGGCTATTACACCACAATAGAAGAGGTCACTGACATCTGTCTTAGATCTCTTTATGGCAATTGGACACGTTGGTTATTACACCACGATTGGTAACGTCACTGACATCTGTTTTAGATATCTGTATGGCGTCTGGACACGTTGGTTATTACACCACGATTGGTGAGGTCAATCACATCTGACTTAGGTCCATATACGGAAGTCGGACACGTTTTGTTATTACACGATTGGTGAGGTCAATGACATCTGAGTTAGGTCCATATACGGAAGTCGGACACGTTTTGTTATTACACGATAGGAGAGCTCACTGACATCTTTCTAAGATCTCTGTATGGAAGTTGGACACGTTTTCTTATTACACGATAGGAGAAGTCACTGACATCTGTCTTAGACCTCTGTATGGAAGTTGGACACGTTTTGGTATTACACGATAGGAGAAATCACTGACATCTGTCTTAGACCTCTGTATGGCAGCTGGACACTTTGGTTATTAAACGATTGGTGAGGTCACTGACATCTGACTTAGATCTATATACGGAAGTTGGATACGTTTTGTTATTACACGAAAGGAGAAGTCACTGACATCTGTTTTAGATCTCTGTGTGGAAGTTGGACACTTTTGGTTATTACACGATTGGAGAGGTCACTGACATCTGTCTTAGATCTCTGTATGGCAGCTGGACACTTTGGTTAATACACGATTGGTGAGGTCACTGACATCTGACTTAGATCTATATACGGAAGTTGGATACGTTTTGTTATTACACGATTTGAGAGGTCACTGACAACTGTCTTAGATCTCCGTATGGCAGTTGGACCTATTTGGCTTTTACACGATTGGAGAAGTCATTGACATCTGCCTTAGATCTCTTTATGGCAGTTGGACACGTTTTGTCATTACACGATTGGAGAGGTCACTGACATCTGTCTTAGATCTCTGTATGGAAGTTGGACACGTTAGGTTATTACACCACGATTGGTGAGGTCACTGACATCTGACTTAGATCTCTTTATGGCAGTTGGACACGTTTTGTTATTACACGATAGGAGAGGTCACTGACATCTGTTTTAGATCTCTGTATGGGAGATCAACACGTTTTGTTATTACACAATTCGCGAGGTCACTGACATCTGTTTTAGATATCTTTTTGGCAGCTGGACAGGTTGGTTATTACACGATTCGCGAGGTCACTGACATCTGTCTTAGATCTCTGTATGGAGGTTGGACACTTTGGTTATTACACGATTGGAGAAGTCACTGACATCTGTCTTAGACCTCTGTATGGAAGTTGGACACGGTTGGTTATTACACGATAGGAGAGGTCACTGACATCTGTTCTAGATCTCTGTATGGAAGTTGGACACGTTTTGTTATTACACGATTGGAGAGGTCACTGACATCTGTCTTAGACCTCTGTATGGAAGTTGGACACGTTTTGTTATTACACGATAGGAGAAGTCACTGACATCTGTCTTAGACCTCTGTATGGAAGTTGGACACGTTTTGTTATTACACGATTGGAGAGGTCACTGACATCTGTTCTAGATCTCTGTATGGAAGTTGGACACGTTTTGTTATTACACGATTAGAGAGCTCACTGACATCTGTCTTAGACCTCTGTATGGAAGTTGGACACGTTTTGTTATTACACGATAGGAGAAGTCACTGACATCTGTCTTAGACCTCTGTATGGAAGTTGGACACGTTTTGTTATTACACGATTGGAGAGGTCACTGACATCTGTTCTAGATCTCTGTATGGAAGTTGGACACGTTTTGTTATTACACGATAGGAGAAGTCACTGACATCTGTTCTAGATCTCTGTATGGAAGTTGGACACGTTTTGTTATTACACGATTGGAGAGGTCACTGACATCTGTTCTAGATCTCTGTATAGAAGTTGGACACGTTTTGTTATTACACGATAGGAGAGGTCACTGACATCTGTTTTAGATCTCTGTATGGGAGATCAACACGTTTTGTTATTACACAATTCGCGAGGTCACTGACATCTGTTTTAGATATCTTTTTGGCAGCTGGACAGGTTGGTTATTACACGATTCGCGAGGTCACTGACATCTGTCTTAGATCTCTGTATGGAGGTTGGACACGTTTTGGTATTACACGATAGGAGAGGTCACTGACATCTGTCTTAGACCTCTGTATGGAAGTTGGACACGATTTGTTATTACACGATAGGAGAAGTCACTGACATCTGTCTTCGACCTCTGTATGGAAGTTGGACACGATTTGTTATTACACGATAGGAGAAGTCACTGACATCTATCTTAGACCTCTGTATAGAAGTTGGACACGATTTGTTATTACACGATAGGAGAGGTCACTGACATCTGTCTTCGACCTCTGTATAGAAGTTGGACACGATTTGTTATTACACGATTGGAGAGGTCACTTACATCTGTTCTAGATCTCTGTATGGAAGTTGGACACGTTTTGTTATTACACGATAGGAGAAGTCACTGACATCTGTCTTAGACCTCTGTATGGAAGTTGGACACGTTTTGTTATTACACGATAGGAGAAGTCACTGACATCTGTCTTAGACCTCTGTATGGAAGTTGGACACGTTTTGTTATTACACGATAGGAGAAGTCACTGACATCTGTCTTAGACCTCTGTATGGAAGTTGGACACGTTTTGTTATTACACGATTGGAAAGGTCACTGACATCTGTTCTAGATCTCTGTATGGAAGTTGGACACGTTTTGTTATTACACCACGATTGGTGAGGTCACTGACATCTGTTCTAGATCTCTGTATGGAAGTTGGACACGTTTTGTTATTACACGATAGGAGAAGTCACTGACATCTGTCTTAGACCTCTGTATGGAAGTTGGACACGATTTGTTATTACACGATTGGAGAGGTCACTGATATCTGTTGTAGATCTCTGTATGGAAGTTGGACACGATTTGTTATTACACGATTGGAGAGGTCACTGACATCTGTTCTAGATCTCTGTATAGAAGTTGGACACGTTTTGTTATTACACGATAGGAGAAGTCACTGACATCTGTCTTAGACCTCTGTATGGAAGTTGGACACGATTTGTTATTACACGATTGGAGAGGTCACTGACATCTGTCTTCGACCTCTGTATAGAAGTTGGACACGATTTGTTATTACACGATTGGAGAGGTCACTGACATCTGTTCTAGATCTCTGTATGGAAGTTGGACACGTTTTGTTATTACACGATAGGAGAGGTCACTGACATCTGTTCTAGATCTCTGTATGGAAGTTGGACACGTTAGGCTATTACACGATAGGAGAAGTCACTGACATCTGTCTTAGACCTCTGTATGGAAGTTGGACACGAATTGTTATTACACGATAGGAGAGGTCACTGACATCTGTCTTAGACCTCTGTATGGAAGTTGGACACGTTTTGTTATTACACGATAGGAGAAGTCACTGACATCTGTCTTAGACCTCTGTATAGAAGTTGGACACGTTTTGGTATTACACGATAGGAGAAGTCACTGACATCTGTCTTAGACCTCTGTATGGAAGTTGGACACGATTTGTTATTACACGATAGGAGAAGTCACTGCATCTGTCTTAGACCTCTGTATGGAAGTTGGACACGTTTTGTTATTACACGATAGGAGAAGTCAATTACATCTGTCTTAGACCTCTGTATGGAAGTTGGACACGTTTTGTTATTACACGATTGGAGAGGTCACTGACATCTGTCTTAGACCTCTGTATGGAAGTTGGACACGTTTTGTTATTACACGATAGGAGAAGTCACTGACATCTGTCTTAGACCTCTGTATGGAAGTTGGACACGTTTTGTTATTACACGATTGGAGAGGTCACTGACATCTGTTCTAGATCTCTGTATGGAAGTTGGACACGTTTTGTTATTACACGATAGGAGAAGTCACTGACATCTGTCTTAGACCTCTGTATGGAAGTTGGACACGTTTTGTTATTACACGATTGGAGAAGTCACTGCATCTGTCTTAGACCTCTGTATGGAAGTTGGACACGTTTTGTTATTACACGATAGGAGAAGTCACTGACATCTGTCTTAGACCTCTGTATGGAAGTTGGACACGTTTTGTTATTACACGATAGGAGAGGTCACTGACATCTGTCTTAGACCTCTGTATAGAAGTTGGACACGTTTTGTTATTACACGATAGGAGAGGTCACTGACATCTGTCTTAGACCTCTGTATGGAAGTTGGACACGTTTTGTTATTACACGATAGGAGAGGTCACTGACATCTGTCTTAGACCTCTGTATGGAAGTTGGACACGTTTTGTTATTACACGATAGGAGAAGTCACTGACATCTGTCTTAGACCTCTGTATGGAAGTTGGACACGATTTGTTATTACACGATAGGAGAGGTCACTGACATCTGTCTTAGATCTCTGTGTGGAATTTGGATACGTTTTGTTATTACACGATTGGAAAAGTGAATACCACCGTATTGCATTTTTAAAACACGCGTTTAAGGGAGTGGAATAATATATCATTGTTCAAGATTTACAAAGACATCATCGGGAGAATATAGCATAGTGGTGATCAACAATCTTCAACCAAAATAAGAGGGAATGGTAAACATGTTACATTCCTATAAAACATTAATGTCCGTTGTTGATGGCTAAACCTTCATGACATACTGCAGACTAAACAGACATAAGATCGCATTCCTAAACAATATACAAATATATGAAAGATCGCCTGTTTCAATGTCTACATTACATCTTATCACTTGAACAGGTAATGTGCTATAACTCTTTTGTAAACTATGTGCTAAAACCAGAATACATATTCGTATTATGATTGCTTCAAATGTGGCAGGCCCACATTTATATCGGAATACAAACAGGCTATATGTTATATACTTGGGTGGTCGTTCTGCGATTGTAAAATAACTCAAAACAGAAACACAATACTTTTGTTGAAGTTTACATGAAATTCCATTCCATTCAAACATTACGTAATGTGTTAGTATACATAGCTCGCGCAATGCTAAAAATTAACTGCGGCGTACCACCCGTCTATATAGGACCAAAGACTCTATATATGAAGCATCTTAGGTTATAGAGCAGCATAGAATTTAAGGTATTCAGAAAGTTGCGTAAAATAGAAATTTCAAAATACATTGTGTGCGTTAAACATAGATTATTCTTTCATTTTTTTGCATTTTGTTATTGCGATTAATGCATTTCTTTATCATTCTGGGGGTTAAAAAGGGTGGGAGAAGTTTTTGGATATACATACAAACAATAAGTTTACATTGCTTAAACATAATTGGACTTTAAATGTTTAACCTTGTAGAAAATTGTCCTTTTCGAAGTTTAATTTTCTGAGAAAACAAACGATGTTTGAACACCAAAAATATGAACATATCTAAATAATAAATGCACTTTATGAAAAGTAGAATTAGTTTGAAATAGTATTTGTCAAAAAATATATTTGGACTTAACAAGTAGAAATTTTACTATTGGATGCTTTGTCATATTTGACAATTAAACTCTTTTACGCGTATAAATATTAATTAAATAAGAATAACAAAGTAAAACTGTTGTCATGTCATTACTAAAATCTGTTATTGTGTTATTTTGTAATCAATCGGGTTATTGAGAAAATGTCAAATTTTCCTGTGATCGATGTGTTGACACGTGACATTCATATTAAATAGAAAAACCTTGACATGATATTGACAACAAATAAACACAGCGATTACTTATATATATCAGGTATGTCCTAATTTGTTTCTTTGTTTGATGGATCACTGGTACCATATTAATGGTATTGAATTGAGTACAATATAATAAATTTAGGTTTATATCCTACCATTAATAGTATTCTTGTCGCATAATGCGATTCATTATGTGGCTGTTACGTCACATTCTGTTATTTTCAAGTTTTTTTTTTGTAATTAAACAAAACCTGTTTTTAACATCTTCATTCACTGACAGGGAAGATATTTACTAACGTTTTTAATAACCTTTGTCATAAAATTAATGCTACTAAATGGAATGTCATGTTTTCTATTATGATTTAATTATTTATCATGAATATCAAATTGTTTGTAATTATTTTGACACAATAATGTTTCTGAAAAGAATGATCAACAATTTTGGGAAGGAGGTTAGAAAAGAAACCAATGCTGACATATAACTGTCATAAGATAACTGGTCAACGTTCGAATGGTTTCGTGTTAACCACTTAACTTTCGCGATTGTAATCTTGTTCAATGATCGCGAACCTTTTTCGGTAAGATAAATAATATAAGACTTAAAAACTGGCTGAAGGTGTCTTAATCAGCCACCGGTTATATTTTTAAACTGTAAAACTCACAGATGAGTGCAATTAACTACTTTTAATTTCCTTTAGAATGAAAAAGTTTTATTTGTTTTTAAAATATTTATCTATGCTACAGAAAAGAACGTATTGTTATGCTATACATAAATGATTTGGTGTCTGTAGTATTTGATATTTTCGATAACTGGTTCCTAAACAGATAGCATTACGGCCAATTCATAACAACAGTTACCTACCTTTACCGTACGTCGTGTGTTATCGAGGACGGTTATTGTAGTTTATGTGATTTAAGTAAACCTTTCATTATAGCATCTTAGAAATCAATGAAATAAAGTCAATAAATTTGACAAGATTAAGATATTTAACTCTTTCATACTTGGGTGATTAGTCAAAAGGCATCGTACATTATAAATCAATACAAGCGTTTAACAATAATCAAAGGTGTTAACTTTTTCTCACACAGAAATGGACTTTAATGTTCGATTAATTGCTGATACGTTGTGATTTTCAAACAGTACGGATAATTAGTGCATGCATTTAGGGAGTATGAACGACGAACGTTCATTCTTTGTTGTCATAAATTAGTAAATGTAGTTTGTGTTTCATTTTGCCAATGCCCTTACTGTGTTCAACATTGCATTAATTTAGGACCTCAGTGAACTGATATTTACCTTTAGTTGTATGTTTTTCCAATTAAGGACATAAACATTTACAGTTTCCGCATTTAATTAGCACAAACATTGTATAAAATAATACTAATTTGTCTACACCTATTGCGTGGAAGGAAGACATGTGATTACCCCATGGGTCCTAGATTTTATTACCACAGAGAAGACTCTACCCGGCAACTTTCATTTAATGACTACTTATAGCTTCCTAGGGGGCGAGAGAATATTGCACAATATCTTTGTAATGATTTAATTATTGATGAAGATGTGAAACATAAATCTGTTCTCGACAAATTGTAGAGTGGTTTACGGTTCCTTACCATGCACTTGTTGCGAATTAGAAGCAGAAGAATATACGGAAGTGAAGGTCTGTTAAATGTTTTGCAGCAAGAGTTCGCAGTGAAATGGCAGCTTCGTTAAAATGTTCATCAGCGACATTCATTCAAAATTAACTAGGAATTAAAAAGCGGGAAAACATTGCAGTGATAAACAAAAACATCTAATGCTTTGGAGTTCTAATTTGTAATTATTAACGTTTTTGTTTATTACATGATTTGCAAGGGCACTAAAGGAGCGAGGATTTAATATTAGCTCTAAGATATCTATTCAATCCCTTTTCCTGCAAACATTTTATATGGTGATTTATTATCATGATATTAATAAATACGGTTTAAACCAGGGGCATTGCTACCCTGTCAAAATTTTCAGACAGAAATCAAAGTCAGTGGATAATCTGATTCGTTCAAGATTTGCAAAGGCATTACCATAGTGTCTCATCTTCCCGACAAAGATATAATACAATGCACACGTATTTGTGATTTCATGATTCTCGAGGTCATACAACATGTCACATCTTCAAGACATATATATATGACAGTGGGCAGGTTTTGTTATTACACGATTTGTGCGGTCATTCCAACCACGTGTTGAAGACACGTGTTAAAGGTAGTGAATCATTAGATATTCACGTGATTTGTAATAACATCTTCGGGAGATTTTCGCATAATGGTGAATAACAACTAATCGTTAACCACCTTAAATAAGAAGAACCGGAAATATTTCCTATTGTTTGCATATGAATGTGTCATTTCAAGCCATCTTTGCAGCATTGAATTATAGTAGCTTAATTACCGCCAAAACTACGAAGTATTTTCAAAATTTAAGAGCAACATTCTGTCAATCGACTTTGAACATCAACAAACGGATTGCCGTGGCCAGCGGTTTTAGGAACACAAACCAGAAAATTAATATTTTCATAAAATTCCATTGCGCAGCTCGCGCAATGCCTACATTCACTGCGGAGCAGCGTTCCTGTTAAAAAGGACCAGGAGCTGTATTAATGTAGCATTCTCAGTTAATTGGTCAAATTAGTAGAAAATTGCTCCTTTTCAAAGTTGAAATTACACAAAACGTAACAAGTTTTGAACACCCAAAATATGAAATTGGAAAGAAAATGGTCAAAAAAATAAATGCGTAAAAAACAATTTCGTGAAAGTAGACGGGTTTATCAAAAAGAAACTTGCACTTGGATTTCACTCAGTTGAAATTTTACGATAATTGTTTTTGTGAATACGAACACAGATCTTCGTTTTATTTGAAAATATACTTGTAGCTTTGTCTATTTCTTCATCAATCGGATAATTTTGAGATTGGCGAATTTTCATGTGATCGATATGTTGACATTCATATTAGATAGAAAAACCTTGTCATGACAGAACGAGTGAACACTGCTATTACTGTTATATAAACACGCACGACCTAGGTATTAGTTCAAATTGATATTTCTAATTTGTTTTATTGTATGAATGATTACTGGTACCATATTAATGATTTTGAATTGAGTACAATATATTAAAATTAAGATTTATGTCCTTCATTTAATTTTATTTTGTGCAGAAAACAGTTCATGAATTTGTAAACTAAATTTTCAACAGTGCACGTTTCTAACAAGAACCATTCCTAAATATCTATATAAGTTAAGGACAGAGTAGGCAGGGTGATGTATTAAATCACCTCTGTTCACCAGAGCAAAGGTGAATGGAATGCCATTTTCTTACAATATAAACATCTATTATAAATATAAAATCATCCGTATTTTTTAACACACTTTAAAATTTTGAAGATGTCCTTCATTTTAGATTTCAATTTAAAATGCAAAGAATATCGTGTGCATAATGGTAAGTGTGGCACACCGTGCAATATTTCATGCGACGATGGTATTTCTCACAGTTCAGGGTTAAACAATCAAAATGCAGAATGGAATTTCACAAAACATATTTTATTGAGATTATTCAGTAGTCTGTCTCTTTTTTGCAGTTATATTAATCAGCGATTTTATCATGCGTAATATCCTTTGATATATATGTTGAACGTTTTTTAACTACAACCATTCAAGTTGTTTTTCGCCATATGTAAAACAAAACATAACCTTACACTGTAAGTTACATGTCGTGTAGTTGTAACAATGTTTCACTGCCTCATAAATATCATTTTTCTAAACATTATGACAAATAAGACGAAAAAGGTTAGAAATTGAATTAATAATAAACATATCCTACCTAATTCTTTATAAATCGGTCAATTTCAGGATTTATGGACATATTCGGTGCTAACAGAAACAGGGTTTACATATCTTTAAAGCCATTTTAAAGCGATGATTTAATCCAAAATTGTCAGCACTTTTAACATTTTTATAGTTTATCATTTCAACATGCAGTGCAAATATACTACAGAGCTGATTTGCTTAAAGGGACCTTATTGAACCTGTTATTTATATTACACTCTTCAGGGATGGGTGTGGGGCGTTTATGAAGGATATTTAAGAAATATTACACACCACTGAGGGTCATATGACATTATAAGGACCGGACAGTCAGCCACCGAAAGTGTATATAACGCCGAGGTCCATTCACCTTCGGGGGCTGACTGACCGGTCCTAACAATGCCATATGGCCCGAAGTGGTGTGTTATATTTCTTATATTTTACCGAACATTTTTCATTACCATTAAATATTTTAAAAGCGATTTAAATGTGTTTTATTGAATAAAGCTAACAATGTTTACTTGCGACAAATTTTCGCCGTTGTAAAAACAGCAAGCCGCACTTACCCGTTGTATGACGTCAACGGTTCATATTACATTTTCGGCGAGGTCCGGACCGGCCAAAAATATAATATGAACCGCTGACATCATTAAACTGGATTTTCATTAAAATACAGTGATATACGGACCGATCGAGTTTATATATACAAAGAAGGTGCACATTTATGTCAGGTATAATATAAAATAATAGTGCCATATTGCTGTTCTAGCATTTTCCTGATGCAAAATTGTTTTCAAGATTGTTCATGAAATGCACCCCACCCTAAAACCCACAAGAATTACCATTTAAATTATTTCAGTACATAAGATATATGAAGATGAATATTGACATAAGTGTCCCTTAAGCTTTCAAAATTAAATAAGAAGGAATTTAGATACACACAAAGAATTTCAAAAACACCGACCCGTGCCAACAAATGCAGAAACACTGACAACAAATTCCCAAAAGGTACTTCATTCGGTATAGCTGCAAATGCAAATGGAAATTACAGCGACAATATAAGTAGAAGCCTATACCAAGTAGGCTTTAACAGTATTTGTTTGCGCGCGAATGATGTGGGCGTGCACCGAGTGTTCCATTATGTATTCAGTCTGATTGCAACTGGCATTAGCCTAGTCATGTAAAGGCCTAGGCCGTTGAACGCTGATTTTAATGACTAAAGATGGCCTATTCACTTGCTTGACCTTAAAAAAAGAAACTTCAACATTTGTATGTGGAAGACACGCAATTTAAAAACAGATAATTTCACTAATTATATCACACCTGTGTGTTCAATATTAAGAAAACAACAAGTGATAAGTTTAATACACAAGAAAAATTATAAGACATTCCTAATAATTGAGAGATAGTAATGTTTTATGTAAGTGCAGCACATTCTTTTTTAGGTTACATCACTGTATGAAGGGATGACACCTTTTTCATATCACTGTTATACTTGCGAGGTATACAGGTATGCACACTGATTTATTGTTTGGTTAACATATGTAGGACACATTTGTTTCAACTTTTCTCGGAATGACACACGCTTAATTACCCACTTACTAATATCTTTAACAAGAACAGTTTGATGGCGGCTGGCAAGGATTTTTATTGCACCTTAGCATAAACCAGGTAATGAAAATAATTTTGTTCAGCGTTTATCCAGCTGTTCTTCTTATATAATTTATATTAATTGTATTTTGTGTTTTCTAGACAACGATCATTACATTGGTGGTGGTGGTTGTGGTGGTGATGATGATGATGATGATGATGATGATGATCCTTTTGAAAAAGAAAAAGAGGCATCGCCAGCGTTATTTTTTAATCGTGTATACACTCGTTCCGTAACAGATATTTTAGTATTCATTTATCATTGTTAATTTATCATACATTGTGTCCGTTTCCCACATCAGTACAATGATAAAATAAGCCTTCGTTGTGAGTTTTTATGGTAATTGTTTGATGGATCACAGGTACCACATTAATGGTAAAACATTGAGTACAATATAATAAAATGAAGCTTTCTGCCTACAATTTATTGCATTATGTTGTTGTTGATTTTTTAAGTGAAGATAACAATACATTAAATAAAAACAACAACAACATAACTACCATTATTGCAAGTTGAACAGAAAGCTGTTCTGAACAATCTATATTACTTACGCAACTGCAGTCACTGACAGGAAAGACATTTAGAGTCGTATTAAATAATATCTTCATATAAGAGCTAAGCAATGTCACATTTTCAATCTCCATTTAATTTTAATACTAAGCATATGAATGTCCTTAATTATTTTGACATACATTGTTTTCTGCTTCCATTTTCTCTTTTAAATTAAAGATTCAATGAAATCAGACTAGTTAATATTTTCTTTAAAAATCCGTCGGCTGCAGGATTCGAACTTGGTCCTCTGCGTCAGTAGTCATCTACATATATACTTTGCGGTTATGGTTAATACACCATTTATTGTAATCATAAACTCATTTAAATGTGCACATTTAGCCGACTTTAGGTTTTATATATAGGAGGAAGCATTATACTTAAGAACATCATTTCGTCTTCAGAATTCACTATTAGATAGATGTTTAACAACAAGCGTTCCTCTTGCCTACATCGACTAGTTATTAGTTACCAGTAGGAGTTTTTATTCAGATGATTACGACAAATGAACTACCTTTGATTTTAATTAATACCTTTATATTTGCAAAAAACAACCGGTTTCATTTGTATTAAAAAAAATTATAATTGCTTCAGTACAGTTTATTTTAGTTTGTATCTACTAATGCTTAATGTTTGTGTCTAATAATATTTGACATTTTCGATAAACGGTCCCAAAACAGATAACATCACGGCAATCTGTTTGCAGCAGTTACTTCCCATTGCTTTACAATTTGTGTTATCGGGGACAGTAATTGTAGTTTATGTGATTTAAATTAGCCCTTCATCAATGTAGCTTAGACTTCAATGAAATAGAGTCAATACATTTTGCAAGATTAAGATGTTTAATTCTTGGCTGAATTACCAATGCATGGTACCATGCCGCATAAATAAATATAAACATTTAATATAATCAAAGGTGTTAACTTTTTCTCAAGCAGAAATATACTTTAATGTTCGAATATTTGCTGATTATGATTTTAAACGGAGTACGGAGTATTACTGAATGCATTTGTTGAATATGCACTTACTAACTTATTACACGAACGTTTATCCGTTGATGACAGGACTATTTTCTATTATTAATTAATTATTATTATTATTGTATAACATGTTTCATTATGTCATTATCCTTGCTGTGTTCAACATTGCATTAGCTTGGGACCGCGATGAACTGATATTTACCTTTAGTTGTATGTTTTCTCGTTAAGGACGTACATATTTACATTTTCCGCATTTATTTAGCACTAGCATTGCATGAAGACATGTGATTACCCCTTGGGTGCTGGATTTTATTACCACAGCGAAGACAAGACCAATTTCAATTAATGACTACTTGTAGCTTCCTTGGGGGTGACAGTATATTTTTTGCTAAATATGTTTGTAATGATTTAATTATTGAGGAAGGTGTAAAACATAAATTTGCTCTTGACATATTTTAGAGTGGTTTACGTTCCCTTACCATGCACTTGTTGTGAATCAGCGGCAGAATCATATAGGAAAGTGAAGGTCTTTTGATTGTTTTGCAGCAAAAGTTTGCTATGAAATGACAGCTTCTTAAAGATGTTTATCCGCAATATTGATAAATAAAAAAGAAGGTAAAAATGGGGGGAAGCATTGCAGTGATTAACAGCAACAAATATTGCTTTAGATTTCTAATTTGAAAATTCTGTTGTTGAAATCAACACCAACAATTGTCATCGTGTTCGTTTATATAAGGCAGTAGAAACATTTGGTTATAACACGATTGGAAAGGTCAGTTTCAGACCATTGCATATTGGAAATGTTCATGTAAGGGAGTGGTTATTACGCAACTTGCGAGGCCATTGTCATCGTGTCGCATCCGTTCTTCTCCGTTCTTCACTGCACACTTTAAAAAGCTCATAAGTTGATGTAGGGAAGCAAGTTAAACAAGAAAGGTGTTGGAAAAAATACTAAAATACTCATCAATAAAAGTTAAAAAATAACGAAGTTAGAAATGAATTAATTGATAATTTTTTTTTGTTAAAAATGTTTATTTTATTTTTTATGGTCTAAATGAAAATACCCTTGAACAAAGTTATTTTTGTCAACATTTTCCATCATCAGGAAGGTTAATAAGAAGTGTTCAAAAGACATAATACAGCCAGAAATTTGTTGCTTTATTCCTGAATATAAACACATATACCGGAATAAAACGCAACCTGTGGCTTTAAGGCAGTGGGAAAGTTCTGTCATTGCAAGATTTTCGAAGTCAATGCCATCGTGTATCATCTACCATAGATTGCAACATTAATGTTGACGACTGTCGAGGTGAGTAACATGACGGAGATCTAAGTCAGCGGACACACTTGGTTATTTTACGATTTGTAAGTTCAATACCATCTTATCTCATCTTCCAGACACAGATCAAGGAATGTCGACATGTTTGGTTATTCCCCGATATGGGTGTTTATTGCCATCCTGTCGCATCTTCCAAACAGATCCAACAATTTAATATGGTGATGCATTATCATCGTATACCGTTTAAACCAAGGGCATTGCCACCCTTTTAAATCTTTCTGTGATTTTTAAACGGTTTGCAAAGGCATTTCCAGCGTGTCACGTCTTTCCGACAAATATATAATACTATGTACACGTTTTTGTTATATCATGATTCTAGAAGTCATACACCATGTCACAGCTTCCAGACAGATATTTAAGACGGTGGACTCGTTTTGTTATTACACATGTTGTGCGGTCATTCCAACCACATATTGAAGACACGCGTTAAAGGTGGTAATCTTTAGATATTCACGCGATTTGTAAGGACATCTACGGGATATTTTCGCATAATGGAGATAAACAACGATTCTTTAGCCTTTAATAAGAAGAACTGAACATTTTACTATTGTTTACACGTGGATGTATTATTTCAAGCAAACTTTGAAGCACTGAATAATCCTAGGTTAATTCCCGCCAAATCTACGAAGTGCTTTCAAAAATCAAGAGCAACACCCTGTCAAATGACTCCGAATAACAACCAAACGGATTGTCGCGGTCAGCGAATTGGTTTTAGGAACACAAACCAGATAAGTATTATTTTCATAAAATTATATTCAAACCTTAAGGCTTATATCTTGTATCAGTTTGTGTAGCTCGTGAAATGCATACATTCACTGTGTAGAAGCGTTGCGGATATAAAAGTACCAGGAACATAATAAATTTAGCATCTCGAGTTAAATATTCAACTTCGTAGAAAATTGCTCCTTTTTTAAAGTTGAATTTACAGAAAACTAACGATCTTTAGCACCCCAAATATGACATAACAAAGAAGACGATCTAAGTGATAAATGCGTAGAACTAATTTCATGGAAAGTGGTCGAGCTTTTCAGTTGAAATTTGATATTAAGATCTTTGTTTTATTTGTCTATTTCTTCATCAATCGGATAATTGAGAGATTGGCGAATTTTCATGTGATCGATATGTTGACATTCATATTAGATAGAAAAAACCTGGACATGACAGAAAGAGTGAACACTGCTATAACTGTTATATAACACGCACAACCTAGGTTTCAGTTCAAATTGATATTTCTAATTTGTTTTATTGTTTGAAGGATCACTCATACCATATTAATGATGTTGAATTAAGAACAGTGCATTACTATACAGATTTATGTCCTACCATAAATATTATTCTGTTATTTTCAAGTGCAGAAAACAATTTATAAAATTTTAAACTAAATTGTCATCAGTGCACGTTTTCCACAAATAGCCTTCCATTTTTTCTTCATTAATTTAGGATTGTCGATTACTGACAGAGTAGGCCGTGTGACGTATTAAATAACCTTTTGTCATAAGTGCTAAATAAATTAAATGTAATTTTCCTAAAATATAACTATTGATCATAATTACAAGTTAACTGTAATTAGTTTGACACATATCAAGTCTTGAAGATCAGCTGCATTTTAGTTTTCAATTGAAAGGGAATCGAGTGTGAGTATTGGTAATGATGGCATACCGTGCCATATTTCAGGCGACGATGGTATGTCTCACTGTTCTGAATTAAATAACGAAAATGCAGAATGCAATTTCTGTTCGGTTCTATGTTAAAGACCTTTAAACTATCATCATTGAAACATACGTTTACCTGAATGTGAAAATATGTCATTTCAACTCGTGTTGATATAAAATGTTTCACTGCCTCATATATAAATTACTGAACATTTTGACAAATAAAAGGAAAAAAGATTAGACAAATGACCTAAAAATTGTCAGCACTTGAATGTTAACATATAATATGTTTATCAACATGTCGCGTAGGTGTACATTAGAGCAGGTATGCTGAAAGAAACCTAATTGAACCTGTAATATATATGTCACTGTTCGTAAATAATTACAATAAAATCGGGGTATGAGGGTGGCGCGTTTAGAAAGCATTTAAAGTAGTGCCATATTGCTGTTCAAGCATTTTCCGGGAACGAAATTGTTTCTAGGATTGTTCATGAAATGCAGAGCCTCCCTAAACAAACAAAGGATCTTCCCTTTTACTTATTTTAGTGTATAAAATGAATGAAATACATATTGACATATGATTTTTTGATCTGTTCAAATGATATCTGAAGGAAATTAGATTTACACTAAGGTTTGTCACATTTGTTAAGTTCCAAACCATCCGGTGAGCTGACCCGTGTCAACCAATGCAGAAGCAGTGGCAACAAATTCGCAAAAGGTACTTCGGTAAAGTTCAAATTGCAATGGAAACTACAATGACAACATAAGTTGACAAAACTGTATATTAAACGATTACCCTCTTAAGATGCTATCCAAATATTAGCAAAACAGTATTTCTTTACCTTTATGCACTAAGTGGAATAATGTGACTGGCACACTTTAGCCGGTGAACGCTGATTTAGAATGACTGAAGTTGGTTTAATCACTTGCTTGAACTAACAAAAGGAACTTCAAATAACGACATGCAATTTAAAAACAGATATAATAACTGCCTTTAGCACACCTATGTGTCCAATAGTTAGTGATCAGTTAAATTGTAAAGAATTACTATAAAATCACCCGAATCATTGATAGATAGTAGCGTTTGACTTATGTACAGAGAGTTTCTATAAATGAGATTCACTGAAGGAAGCGATGCCACCATTTTAATAACATTGAACTACTTGCATGATATACAGGTATGCGTACTGGTACATTGTTTGGTAAACATATATAGGACACATATGTTTCAAATTTTCTCGGAATGACACACGCTTAATAACCCATTACTAATATTTTAAACAAGAACAATTTGATTGCGGCTGGCACAAGTTTTTATTACACCTTTTCATGAACCAGGTAATGAAAATAATTTTTTTCAGCGTTTATACGGCTGTTCTACTTACAATACAATATTAAGTATTCTTTCATATTCCTAGACAACGATGCTGGATGATGATGATGATGATGATGATGATGATGATGATGATGATGATGAGGATGATGGAAGTGGTGGTTGTGTTTGTAGTGGTATTGATGGTTGTTTGATAGTGGTGGTGGTGGTTGTGGTGGCGGTGGTTGTTGTAGTGATGATGATGATGACGATCATTATGGGGTTGTGAGTTTCCTTATTAGTTATAATTTGGGCATTGAGAATTGAAAGAGGCATTTTAAGTGTTCTGTTTAAATCACACTTGATCCATTTACAGGCTTTTTAAGTGCACCCTTCCATTGATGGTTAATGTCTTCATTCATTGTTAAACAAGCTTTCGTGGTGATGTTTGATGGCTCACAGGTACCCTATTAATCATATTGAATTGTGAACGGTATGATAAAAAACGCTTTCTTCCTACAAGGAACAATGTTTTTCAATAAAAATGATATATAAAAAACAAAACGTAACTGCCATCACTGCAAGTTTTGAACAGAAAGATGCGGTTAACGTCTTTATTAATTAACGATCTACAATCACTGACAGAATTGACATTTAGAGTGGTATTGAATAAACAGAATCTTCTCATAAGAGCTAAGATAATTCTTTTTTTTATCATAATTTAATTACTTTATCACGGTATAAATATCCGTTATTATTTTGACACACTTGGTTTGCTGCCTTCCTTGGAGCAGTTTACTGTGCCATGTTTCAAGAGACTGGTATGGCTAACAGTTCAGTGTTACATAATAAAAATATAGATGTGTCATTGTAACGCAAGACATTTGATAGAGGGAATTCAAGTAGCCTTGCTCTTATGTAAATGCAGTTCATATATTCAGGAGTATACGTTTTATTAGCACAGCAAAGACTCTACTCGACAATTTTCATGAAATGACTACTTGTCCCTTCCTTGGGGGGGGGGGGGGGCAGTAAAAATATTGTCTTAAATGTACTCCGATTTGGTATCGTGATATTCATCACTTTTGTGGTGAAATGTATGTTTTCACTTATAATTTGGAATGTATTAATTGAATACAGATGAAAACCTCGATTTTGTGACAATGCCCGGCCTGTTGGAGGTCAACTTAATCTTGTTGAAATCTCAGGTCAGATAATGGTGACGACCCTACATTAATTCAGCGCATGATCTGACCAAAGCGATTAAAATGACTTTGCAAAATAAACTGCTAGTATCTAAATTATTATCACAAATTAAACGTGATTTGAATGTGATCAAATTTGACGATTGAACTTCTTAAAGAATAAAATATGTACGCAACATAATAGCTTGAGCATTTGGACTGACATTGAAGTTAAGGACAGAAATACGCTTGTAAAAACGGTTTTTACCAATGTTTATTGATCAGTATGCGTTTATTAATCCAAATCCTCTAAGAGCACTGTCCAGCATTTTCAAAAAGTGGCGCAAATACCTTAACTTGCAGATCTTTATCAAAAACTTACTATTACAAACAAGGGAAATTGTGAAGCTCACGTTTAAAATAATTATTTGGTGGATTATGATTTGATTTATAAAGTAGTCTTTAAATGAAATATGCTTCATTGTTTTCGCTCTTGTTTTTTTTATAAATCCACGACTTATTACAATCAATTATGAACTCAAACTTCCTTGGCGGTTCCGAATCACAAACACATCACTACGACGGCTTGTTTTACCATGGTTCTAGAATGGAACACGAAAACATTGTATGATAAAATAACAAATAAGGAATGTGCATACCGAAACAACCTTTGAACCTTACACATGCCCTTGACAATGTCTCATTCTATTGTTTATGAACATGATAAACTGCTCAGTAAAATCCAAACCCCATAATTATCGTCCGTTCTCTTTGACCGTATACCATGTGACCCACACCCCGGGTCAACCAATGTATTGACCTGTAATCCATTTAAAGGTATTGCACTGTTATTACAATATTTAGTTTCATTCAAGTGATACTACTGAATCATCATTATCATAATTCATACTTGTTTAGCTTTTGGGCGTAATATAATAGTATATAATTATCAATGCAAAACAAGAATAGTATTTCAATTTTGTCGCTCAATCATTCTCAAATGCGCGTTTACAAACTTCAATTGGTACTGGCAATCCATGTTTCGCAAACGTTTATCTTCCATTAAACTCGTCATTGAATTTTTGCCAATCTTTGAAAAGACAAGTGTGATGCAATCTGTGAATTTATCTGTTTTTTTTTTAAATGCATGCCTTAACATAGCCCGTTTTTTAAGTCAAAACGGGTGACTTGACAAAGTTCACCCATTCGAAATCAACAAACTTTGGCGTATAAAGGTCATGACTCGACTCATACCAGTTGCAAAATAGTTATCGTTATCGTTTTGGCAGTTGTTTCTTGTCCCTGTTGTTTCTATTTCATTTGTAACCGTACACCATTATTCCGAATGAAGTACTATTGGTCAGTAAATCTGCGTCGGTCGACACGTGCAGCTCAATTATACCCGTTTATACCCATGGCCTATTTCTAAGCATTGAACGTGTTTCAACAGTAGTATTGCACTATTTCACTACTCATTATACAGAACGTTTTAATACCAAATGTTTTTTTCCTATTGTTTTCATTTCGACTTGTTTCAAATAAAACCTGACTGGCATTGGTTTAACGTCAAGTAACTGCTCCACTGGGAATTGAGCAAGAGTATGGGTGGTAGTGCACTGAAAATGCTTCGAACCCATTAGGCTGCCAGAAAAAAGTTATTTAGTAAAGCTTTTATGCGTTTGACTACAACACGTCATCAAAAATGCACTCTACTTTTGTCAAGTGTGAGTGTGCAAAAAGTAACGTATGTAATCAGAAAAAAGTGTTTAGTAGATCGTAAACTAAGATAGCCGAAACCATTGTTTCTGGCTGAATTATTGCATGAAATTAATAGTAGGGTACACCTTAAAATAATTAGAAAGATTTGGAAGTTAGGCGCTCTTGCATGGGATTTATTATAACATATCTTACGACGCAGTAGTGGTATAACCTCATGCAATAATGTTCATATATAACTAGAGTAATAACAATGCAAATTAGATTACCGCATCACAGAAAAATGTATTCATACGCGCTGTCAAAAATGTAAACAAACATTAGAAACGATGTTACAAACGAAATCATGTCGGTGTCAAAACAAACTCAATTCCACGATAAAACGAACCCGGTGAAGAAGGCTGGACTTAATCCAAACGAACACCTCCCTGATCGTTTTTCTATTTATTATCAGAACTAGTTCAATAAGTTAAATCTGACACGAACTCATAAAAAATACGCTTAACGACTAGTTATAACAATGTATGTCTAATAAAATGTTAGGAATTACGTTGTAGTATCTTATATGTACGATGAAACAAGACAAGCGGTTTAAAATCATGCTAAGTAAATGTTCTCTCAAAAGGTTGTACCCTTTATTATCAGATATTGTAAGAAACGGAGTAGAGCTTGTGTTTTCACGATATATTGTGATCGGTCGTTGTCCGTCGTCCGTTATAACCCTCTAGCAGCTACAGTTTCTAAGAAGCCTGGTAAGATTGTAGATCCGATCAAAAGTAGGTCACAAGGTCAACTATTTGAAACTCTAGTGACTAAATAAATATCTTATTTTTTCCATTAAAGCACGAGCCTCATTCTTGCTTTTGGTCTGTTTCGGATGCTTTAGTTTGTATTATATACCATTTTCATGCCTTTAAATAATAAATTTGTACTTAGTTCGTGAATGACATTCATCTTTCTTTTTTGTATTTATTTGCAGCCTTCATCTGTCAACAGAGGATTATTAGGCTCATACAAATGCCATTTCCTTTAATTCGGCCTGTTCTGTTTGTATGTTTTATATGTACAGATGCCAGATTGCTTTTCAAAGGTAATTTGAATAAGTGAGTGGTTATTTAAAGAATGAATACGTTTTTAATCAGAGTTGCCACCATGGATACATATCTGATGAAAAGCTGAAGAATTCGTCTGCTATAAAAGTGTCAACGATTTCTTTTCTTTTCCTTGGAATTTTGAATTGTTTAAAATTTTGGTTCATTAGAAAAGCAGAAAAGTTGTCCCGGAAAAAATATTTGTCATAACACTTTCGTTCTAATTACATTTTGGAAAGAAATCCTCGTTACATGACAGGAATTATTCGTTTATTGCCATTGGACGAGCGTAATACAGTTGGTTTTTGGTAAAGAACAACATCACAACACAATGAAGCTTTGTGAAAAGCAATTTATATCGAGTATAATCTATAAAAGGCATTTGCGAAGGTCAATGTAACTCTCAATGTTAATCCGCGCAATGACTTAGGTTAGAGATGATGTTGATACCTAGCTGGGACTGTGTTGTTATTTTCAGGGTTACTATTACTTTAACTATTAAATAGTTCCCGCCCAATGATCTGTTATTGAATTTGGTTCATGCACAATAATGGTGAAGGTCACATTACCGAAATGTAAAAGTGGTTCTACTGAATAATAAAGTTAAAGATATATTTCGGCGCTTCTAATCAACTAATAATTCATTTTAGCGTTTTGCAGGTTATCTCGAAAACAAGACAAACTTGATATTGTCTTTCATAAACAGTTATAGAGTCAGGTATATACCGTATACCGGCTTTTATTGTTAATCTATGTTATGAAGGCCTTAAGCCAGTTTATGCTTTACTAATTTATATATGATCATCATACGAAAAATACAAACGGTACATGTGTGTTAAGCTGTGGTTAAAATATTGAATTGGACTAATAAATTGCGTACAATCATCTTTAAGTCTCTCTTACAATTAACATCGCATTTAAATTGAATTTATTTTCGATCATACTGATGATTTCCGATCATTTATCGGTTTGTGTGAGCATTTTACTCAAGGTCACGGTACCTCAAATTTTAGCAGTTATTCTCATTCAGAAAGTTAAAGAGACCATTACGACGTTTCAAATCTTCATCTAACAGTATTTCTTGGTAAGTCATTGAATCCATTTCACGCCAGATGTCGAGAGGCGAGGTTTCATAGTTTGAAAGCATAATTTGTAAACAAGGTAATGAAATAATATATCAGAGGTTCATCGTTGTAGTTTTAAATGACACATCCTACTAATTGCAACCTGCCTTGGTAAGATATTTAAATATAATTAAATAATTTTGACATAAGCAGAAAAAATACACAGTAATTGTGATAAAGACTTTGATATACTTGGTACTGTTAAATATAGGGTTGCATAATTCCGTGGCTTTTCGAGTTTGTCCATTGTATTTGGCGGATATTAATAAAAAGTGTGTAAATTGCCGTCGTAAAACTATCCGTTTACGTACAATCATGCTATGAATTTGGAGTCCTTTGCTACATGTTACTTTCCTTTTTTACATCCATGTGAAAGGAGACAAACAACAAGTGCCATTCAGGAAATCGGATGTCGTGCATCTGCAGAAATTTAAGACCTCCTTCGTTTTATTCAAGTGAACGAATTATCGAAGGTCGAGAGGCAGATGCTAATAAGTTAAAATAGTCTAAGGGTTATCTAAGAACAACGCCGGAATTTCCGTAGCGTGTATTTATGCGATATTTTTCTGAGTCTACGAGCTAATCTTTTTAGATTCAGTAATCAATTTTTTGTGTGCTTCAGGTACACAATCTTTGGAATTCTTTGAAAACAATTATTTGCAAATTAAATAATTTAAATTCATACACATGTTTATTTATTGGTTTTCCAGACTATATCTGTTTTGAGGCGATCCCTTACTTATACTATTAGGTACTTATACTGATGTTGGCAAGGAATGCGAGGATTTCGTCAGTCAAGCTGTGCTTTTGCGTATATATTTCTTAATCCGGCACTGATGAAAGACACTATAGCTTAAATTGTATGTGAAAAATAATAGGATAAGGCTTAATATTGTCATAATTGATCGGGTATCCACAAGAGACTCTTTGGTTACTTAATTCATGTGTCTGGCAGACTCAAGCTGTACATACTCATTGTCAAACAAAATGTAGAATATGTTTTGCTGAATGTTAATTGTTTTATTATATTACCTCGTATTTCAACCTTAATAGATTAAGCTTTCATTCACGATTACCATTTCTTATTAAACATATATAGAAATTTAATTTGAGTCTTAATATGTAATCTTTTTCTAACTACAACGGAATGCAATGGGAGTCATGAGTCATACGTGTCAATTACCGGTAAAAGGTTAAAGGTACTATTCGAACCATTCGCTCGCTATTAAAACGAAATGCTTTTTAAATCAATGTAAAGTGTTAATGCATAGTCACCTCTGTCGTTTATTTATTACTTTTGTAATACCTGTACCGCGTGCACCAAGAGATGGTGATGTTTATCATTGTAAAGCAATAACTTAAAAAGACGTTTGAATCGATAACACATTTTGATTTTACTTTCGATGTTATACAAGCTTGTAATTGCGGGTTATTTTTTGCGCAAACGTTACATACATACTTTCAATTTGGCAATGTAAATGCTTTTATTTTATATGATCAATTAACTTCAAACATTATTCATTTCTGAATCACCTCTATACGTTTTACGATTTAACTTGAACGATTTAAATATATCATTTATATGAAAACACAGTTGTTTCTGATTCAGCTTATGTTTGAAAATTGCATTGCCACTCTAATTAGTTTTACAAATTGCTGTAGTAGCACGGTCAGTGCTTTTTTCTTATATTTTCTTCTTTACGGATTAAACTTGTTTAAGATGATTTTGTAACAAAATAAGCAAATCAAAGCTTTAAAACTATGTGATCATAATTATAATGAAATGTATCAATGAAATAACTTCGAGAAAAAAACAATATAAAAACATTAATTTAGATAATTTTACAAAACATATTTGCTTTAATCTTATTTCAAATGATGAACCAGAGTGACCAAAGTGACGGCATAGGCTGTAAAAATTCCGAGTTAACCACACGGCTAAAATAACGAAAGATAACACAAAACTGCAATTATCTATTGAAATCAAAGGACTGAAAGATTAGGACTACAATTGTATTCAGATATAGTAATATAATGAACATAAGAAATATTTCCTTAGTTGATTGTATCTGAAACCCTGTTTAAGCAATTTATCCGTCAAAGGTTTATTAGGAGAGCTGAATTGTTTTACCTACGTGTAAATTCTCATAGAGCAATCAGCAATTATAGCAAATATCATCTCAACGAGATATCGTAGCAACTCTTAAAACGAAAAATGTCTTGAGAAAGCAGTAGTTGTAAAACTTTGCATCGAAATCAAAAATTGTAAAAAAAAACTCGAATCGAAATCAGCAGATGTTGCAAATTAATCAATTAAAGCAAATCCTATAAGCAGCGACCAATTACGCAGCAGCTTTATTGACAAGATTAATCAATTTACAATGCATTGACAAAGTGTGACTTTCGTTACTGATATTCATGTTTGGAGAACACAGTGAGGCAAATTGATTGTGAAACTAAAGTCAAAGCCTTACATGCATTACAAAAATAGGAATAAATGTTTAGAATTATTACAAAAAAAACCTCTAATAACAAAATGTATTTTTGATTCCAAATCTATTAAAACAAATGCATGTCTTAAAAATCGAAAAACCCTTCGACGTTGATCACGTGATTAACCATTACGTAACATCAGGTTTAAAATCATTGAAGATTTTGGATTCCTTACAAAACGCTATCATAAGGTTGTGTTTGTTATTGCAAAATATTAGATAAGTACAACATCTTTTGAAAATATAGTTGAACAGATCTAAGAAATCTTCTTCCTCGTGTAATAGCTGTGATACCCTTAGACATTTTAAAGAGTTTGTAAAGATTGAAGCGCATGATAGAACGAGAACAGAACCTTTTAGGATAAAATCGCACTTTTGCACAAAATACATAATAATCACTCAAAATTAAACATCAACCTTTTATGACGAACATTGAAGGATTGTTTAGGTAACATGTGTTTAATAAAACCCCAAATGAATTAAACAAGGGTTTTCCCAATGCACTTTTAATGTCAATGTCACCTGATTGTATCCTTTATACTATTAGTAATAAAGTAATATCATTTCATCTTAACTCATTTTTTTTTCTTGAAAAGTGAAGTAATATCTCACAATAACACACGTACTGCAAAACAAATATAATAAACTTCGATTGAGCAATGATGGTGACAGTTGTAACATCTTGTGGTCTGTGCACATTATTGAAGCTAGATTAAAATCATGATTTGTCGTATCAGTTTGCTATACCATGCAGCACCTGTAAAATGTACCCTTAAAATAAGAATTTTGAATTTAATACTCTAACGTCTTGCTGGTTCTTGTGCACCTCCGGTCTTTTGAACACATAACATATCTATACTGAAGTAAATTACTATCACCATCATCACCATACTCCTTTTTATAAAATAATCTTACGAAAACTATTTTCCTCACGGGTCGATGTAGCAAACTACGGTGTTCACGTCAGGGATTGATCTAGGAATCGGAGTAATCGGGGGCATGTCTTATTCTGGGGCAGATTTCGCTTTCGTTTTTGGCTCCTGGGCCTATCGTTGATGATTGAAAACAATGTTCAAAATCCCATTTGATGCATACATGTACTATAGAAAGGAGAAACATTCGCACATGAAAATATTTTTACAAATGCTTTTAGTTTGCAAGTATAACTGTAAACCTTTTCGCAGAAATTAATTATCGAAAGAAAACAGCATCGGAAAAGTGTATTAAAACAAACATCAAAATACAGAGAAAATTGTGGAAATCACATTTAAGATAACACAAATGTTGATATTAAATTGAGAAATAAAGCTATTTTGATTACAAATACTTCTTTCTTCTTGCTGCTATTTCTAAATTAACGATCAAGTAAAATCCATTATAGAATCTAAGATTCTTTGCCAATTTGAAGTCACTTATATGTCGACAAAAAAGAGATTTATCATTGTTCTAATGTTTAAAACTGACACACTGTTTAATAAATTAACAATAAAGATTAGACGCATCAAACGTTCATTCATAAAATGTTTCAACATGATTTAAAGTCAATTAATGGCAAATCGTATTTCTAATCTTAAAGCTCCTGAATCAACTGCTCAGAAAACTCGAAACACAATAATTATCTTCCCTTTACTTTCACCGGTTATCATGGGACCAACGACCGGCCTTCCGCCTCTCCTCTGGGTCAATTGACCTTGCACTGCTAGCCATTAAAAGCAATGTACAGTTATTTATATATTTAATGGTATTGATGTGGAAATAATAAACTGTGAGCTTATTTAGGCACTTGTTATTAGCAATACTCGTTGTACCTAATCAGGTATATCAATTTCATCAGCTTTCCGCATGATGCATGTGTCATAAAAACTGTACCATCCGACATCCAAATGTTCTTGTCAAAGTTATTAGTAAACGGAAATTTAAATATGTTTCATTTCGAGAAAATATGAAACAATGTGCATATGCGTGCTATTGAATTGTGTCAGTCCTTCATACAGTGCATCTTATCATCAACTGCACATTTTACTTACTTCAAACGATATTATCTGTCATATGATACGGAAGAAGTCTTAAGTTTCTTGTCTATTGAACTGATCCCTTGATTGTGTGTTTTTAATGAAAACACAGGTGTTATACAATCTTTGATTTTATTTGTGCTTTTTTTCCAAAAGGCATGCCTTTTACACTCAAATGTTTTAATTGAAACTTTATTTAATCGAGTTGGCTAACCACATGCGAACACGGCCGTAGAATGGTCACATGACTCGGCCTATACCAATTGTAATCAGAATGCCAACAGTCGGTGCACGCAGGCCTTAGCCGCCTTGACGAAATGGCATCCACATACTGATTCGCCTGTATTTGGATAGCCTCTAAACATGGTTTTGTTTAAAGATTTGTTTACTGGGATTATCCCAGTAGTTTCCATTACATTTGTTACCGTGCGCCGCCATACCGAATGGAGTATCATGGTCAGTTTATCTGCGTGGATCAGCACGGGTCAGCTTCAAAAAACCCGTGCTTCGGTTGGTCTGTTAGACGTGTCACCAACTCTAAAATCATTTTAATGTCATATCAATGGAGTGAGAAATGACCGGCCAATATCTATCTCATAAATATACAAAATGTTAACTTGGTTACAACCATGAAATAAGATGAAGGGACTTTCTCGAATTTGTTCAGGGGGCAATTCCTTCAAGAATCCCTGTTTGTACCAAGGAAAAGATTTTTAATATAGCACCAATATTTTGGTTCCTTCAATCAAGTTTTGCTTTAATGAGAACATGAACGTAAATGTGTTAATAGTATATAAAACACTGTATCTTTCATAACGACGAATTTCCAATATTTCCATGACTTCCGACCCGGAGTTTTACTTTTTATTTCATATTTTATAACTATTTATATGCGTAATTATTCAAGTTAATCATACATCTCCAGCCATATATATAAAGCATTTAATTAATACGACTTCATTATTTAAACCTTTTTATTCTAATGTTATATTTTGGGTGTTTAAACAACATTCGTTTTTCATCAAAATTCAAATTAAGAAAAAGGTGCAATTGTTTACTTAGTTGAACATTTAGGTTACGATGTTTCATGACCACGAATATACCGTAGAAAATATTGCCATTGTGCTAGCTTCGCATACCTACACCAGATTTTAAATCTAAGCAATTGTGTGTTAGTAGACCAAGTTCATGCACTCGAAATCAGCGTACTTGGGCGTAGACCGGTCACATAACTATGCTCATACCAGTTGCAATCAGACTAAAACAAAAACTTCTTAAAAAGCGACAATCGGTTCACGTAAAATTTAACGGTAATTTCATGCCCAATAGATTAAGAAGTTTTTTTTCATAGTACCAGAACGACCACCTGGGTATATAACATACATATTGGCTTCCCTAATTTCAAACAATAATAAAACCGTTGGTTTTCCTGGGTTTTAGCACATAGTTGTTCAATGAAGCTCTCATAGATGACGTTATCCTGAGATCAGATGTAACGTTAACATTTTAACAGGCGTTACCTTTTTATTTCTATTTTATAGAGGTGTCCGGGTATCAGGGCTTTGTTTAGTCTGCATTATTTCATGAGGGTTTAGTCACCAACATCAGGGCAATGATGTGTTGCACGTATGTTACATGTTTACTCTATATTGGAAAGAGGTATACCTCTATTTAGGTATATATGTCGATTTGCTTGACGGCCGTGCAGGACTGATCAATGCAGACACTACAGGAAGGCATCCAACTTAAGTTAACCCCTTGTTTTGCCCCGTTTGTAAGATTAGTCACCAACTTACAGTTCCTTCATATATCATATGAACAAATAAAGAAATGATACGGTCAATATTTACATTCTTGGTTATAATACTAAATACGTTCAATGGACCTTCTCCTCTTTGTCCAGGTTTTTACACTTGTACTTTTACAGTACTATTTCCATTCCTTCCGATAAACAACAACATTAATAATGTTCAATAAGATCTCTTGAACGCATATTTGATAGCAAAATTGCCTCTTCGGTATACTTGCGTGACCTTGTGACAAAACACATACAAACTTTTAACTGCAGACAATTTTCGCTTTAATGTGCACTTGTAAATCTGCTAATAGATAAGAAAACGCTGTATCTTTCATCTTTCATAACGACGGATCGATTATTTCTAGATTTTTCTGATCCAGAGAACCAATGTTCACATCGTGATTCCGATGGGTTTTTTACGAAAAAGAAAATGCTACTCTTACTTTTGTATCATTCAAATAATTTATAACCTTTTTCCTTTCATTTCCAACATTTTCAAAAGTTAAATATATTTTTTTAATTTCGAGCTCAAGGAACTTTGACATCTATTCTTAATACATTACGCACACAAAACCCGCTCACGAATATATGAATTAAATAAAATACGAGCCAGACTACTTGTTTCCCTCAAACAAAGAGTTTTTGTTATAATGACAAATCTCCATTTTCATATTATTTAACGCTGAGCTGTGAAACATTCCAACTTCGCTGAAACATGGTACGGTAAACCACTCTACCATTACTCATACAATATTATTATCTTTTTGAATTGAAAAATATCATTCAGCACATCTTCAAGATTTGAAAAATTGTCAAACTAATTACAGATTATTTGATAGTTTTGATAAATAATTGTATGATAGGAAAATGGCACTCCATTCAGCTCGGCTCTCTTGAGAAGAGTTATTAAATACGACACACAATGCTTACTGTCAGTAATTAAAAATTCTATAATGATATTTAGGACAGCTCTGTATTTAATTAAAAAATGCAATAATTTTAATGACCGTTTTCTGATTAAACCAAACAGCATGCACTGTTAAATTCATTAACTGTTTATTTAATCGTTAAAAACAGATTTAGATTAATATACCTGGTTATATTGCAATCAATTTAATATTATTAAATTGGTATCAGTAATACATCAAGCAACAAAAGGATGTAAAAATATCAAATATATAACTTAGGACTTACCTGCTATATGATAGTAATAGCAGTGTGCATTCCTGCTCAATATCTCTTCAATGTATTTCTATATGTTTTTCAAATCACGTGTCAAAATATAGATCACAGGAAAATTCGAAATCCTCGATAAAGGATAAAATATATGAGAAAATGCTTTAGATACAAAATGACAACAGTTTTACGTTGTTAATGATATTTAATTACTTCTATATACTTAAACGAGTGTTTATGTTCAAGTTAAAGATACCCTTTTAATCCCAGATAAGATTAACCACAAATAAAAATATTGTTTAAATTTTCCAAAAAGGATTAACAAATGTCGAAAACAATGGTCTCATGAAGGATACCGAGTTTAATTTGAAAGAAATGGGCATTAAACATGGTATTTTTATCTTATGAGATTCTAGTCGACCACAGTATTTTTTTAGCATTCACCTATCACTCACAATTGATGTTTGTTATACATGTGTATGTATTGATTTAGAATAGGGCTGTCACTTTAATCAAACTTCTGCAGATGTGTTCATAAAGCATATATATAATGTAAAATTTCAAATCTCCCCGTTCAAGAATGGTTAAATATGCAATTCAAAGAGAATTTCAGGATAACAGTTTATTGCATAATGTAAAGTTGCATAAGTTTAATATTTCTGCCATAAGAGTTTATGTTTGTTCAGGTCTCATCTCAAAAACCTGGTAAATGTTAATCCAACTGACCCTGTTTTTGTCACTTGAGGTCATGGCTTGTGTCGATCTAGGAGACGATCGTCAGTCCATTGTCGGTCGATGATGTCTTTTTTCTGTTCCCGAATATAAAAAAGTAATTCTGATCTGGGCAGTCATCATCATCATCATCATCATCATCATCATCATCATCATCGTTATTATCGATAAATTTGGTAATATTGTTTTGTGACTTCCAAAGCCGGTCGCTATCAAAACATGGCGCTAAGCGTTGCTTTTGGAGTAAAAAGTATTTTGACTGGAGATTACTATTAATGACTTCGAATCTTGTTTTCTACTTCTGATCATAGTCGCATATAAAAATGCGCAGAGAGTTGAAACTGAACAGAGAGGTGAAGGGCGGAATCACTTAGGGGTAGCATTATGGATCCCTGTGGCAAATGGCCAACTCCATGTCCGACCCAGATCGTCGTAGACTAGCAGCGGGCAAGGTCACTTTACGGCACCACTTCGTCCCCGGAAATTTTAGCACGCTGCTCATATCGAACGTGCCCCGCTTGGACTGCTGTGTAGGTTTTAGCCGTTGACCGCTTTGCTACATTATGCTCTCGGGGAGAATGTCCACTCTGAGACGAGATACCCACTGTTTCTTAGTTTTGAGTTTGTCAAATTTTACTCGTAATACAAACTGTTTTAATATAGGAAAAACTTTTATTTTTAGCATGTGGTGGCAGAATTACGGTGAATAATACCAAAATTACTCTCCAGCCCCCCTTTGTTGCTAGGTTTTTACTCTCGAAGTGATACATTTTACATGTCGTGTACTTAGTTGAAATGAACATCAAAATGCAGTAAGTGGATGTGTGGTATAGGTTTTGGGTGTTGTTCTATTTAACATGAATGAGAAGACATATATAACGTTGAAATAAGTGGTAAAGTGTAAAGTTCACTATCTGACAAAATTCCGAGACACTCTACTTTACGACCGCGAACAGCATGCAACAAATGACATCTCGTGCCAGAATTTCGTATTTAATTACGGAGACGAATTTGTTGTGATGCGAACAGACGGCAGATCGAGCAGTTCACTATCCGAAAAAGAAAAACATACCAGAAGTGTGTTGCTCTGTCGATAAAGGCAACGGAATATGCCATTGCTTCATTAGCTCAAATATTTAAAATAATTTAGACCTGAAAGATAAACACAAAAGAATCTCCGCAAAAAGGTTTTATTTATCAATACAAAAAGAAAATGCAAATAGTGTATGCTCATTTACTTCTCTATTATTTTGAATTTTATTCTTCGTTCTTGATTCTTTAATTATTTTTTAAACAAGAGGTTGATTATGGCATAAGTGGATTTGCCATATGCCTTTAAAATGATTGAATATGTTCACGCGCTTAAATTCCCTTGAACGATTCCTCAGACAAACCAAAAATCACCTTCTTAATAGTGCCTGATACGATTTTAACATGTTTTCTTTATATCCAGTTTATCACCTCGTTCAATCATTAAACTTCCTCCTCTATGAATAAAGTTTCATTGGTAACA
The DNA here is from genome assembly GCF_026914265.1 of Mya arenaria. Taxonomy (NCBI): domain Eukaryota; kingdom Metazoa; phylum Mollusca; class Bivalvia; order Myida; family Myidae; genus Mya; species Mya arenaria. Next base: position 11,807,372 of record NC_069125.1, on the reverse strand, counting down.
AAAACATGAAACTCGATAATCAATTTATGAACATTTGACATGCAGCTAACTTTGTATTCACAATTCAGGGCTCTAAATATCACCGAACAATGCTTTTGCACTCTTTCAACGAAATTTTACAAAACCAGCCCCTCAACAATATCTCCCCTCCGAACAACGAGGAACAATGGTAAATTATTTGTAATTCGTTGATTTGTATCAATACATTTACAAGTTTGTAATGACGACCTTTTCGCTCCACAAGCCACCTGATGGGGAGGGACATAAGACGACACATAACAATTAAAATATATACGAGCTTGTACACACTATTTTCAAATTTACCGTATTTAGGTCGAAATAGTTCTTAAGTCTCACTTAAGTTAGAGCCAGTGTATTCAGTGTACAACAAATGCTTCAATTTAGTTTTATTTTGAAGAGGTTTTAAACTCTCTCGAATCCGTTGCCTTTGTAAAACAAGTACTGGTGACAATAAGAGGACATGCGACATGAGAAAGTACGCATTGGTGGGAATCGAGCCCACAACCTCTTGGGTGAGAGGCAGATAACTACACCATAAGGACAACTTTCAATCAGAACCTGTCTAACTACCTTCTTAAGTTTTTAATATAAACTTTTCAATTTCGCATCATGATTGTTTAACTAAATGACACCGACATTGGTACATTTATAAAAATACAAGGCACCATTATATATTTTATTTTATTTGGTATAATAATACTCTGCAGAGAAATTAGCATTAGTATTTGAGGTACCGCACTCGTAATCATTCTGTCAAATCTTACAGCAAGAAAAAGTTATGCAGTTTTGCCATTTTACTCCTATTCGTCATCAAAGTAATACATTATATTTATGTTTCGTTTGTGTGCGAAAGCATCGTAGCATATCAGAATAAATGATTAGTAGGTACTACAGCTAAGAAAGCCAAAGCCATTCTTTCGAGCTGAATACTTGCCGTTATGTTTGGAAAGGTACACATGAAAACAATCAGAAAAGTTCTGAAGGAAGGTGCTTAGAGGAGTGCAAACTTGCATGGAATTCGTTAAAATAAAAACTTTGTTATGAAGTTGGCAGTAAATGAATCAAATAGCAGAATAACTCAGACCTGTTTACATCTGTATTTCTCCATTCTTTGTTATTGACGAATTGTAGCTAAAATAAAAAAAATGTACAATTAGCGATGAATAATAATTATTGATTCTTTGTTATATGTTGAAATGCTAGGAGCTGATGTCAGTAAATACAACATAATTTAAGTATCAATTTATCACTTAGCTCGTATTGCAGAGTATGGTAGGTTTAAATACATCAGTAGTTTAATTATGCTGATGTAATGATTTGGTGTTAACGTCTCATTAACCATGATTTATAAACTGAATAATTACTTCCTACAACCAGTTATTTAACAGTCGTCAGCCAGTTGGTGTTGTGTTTTTAAAATAATTGCAACCAGAGTTTTTTTGTGCATATTTGTCTCAAATTTTCATACTTTTTCGTATATTGACTGCATGCACTTCAATCTCATGAAATAATCGTTTCTACTTTCCCAATATGTGTTATATGTCAGGTACCTATTAGTTTGAAATTAATAAATTACTAGTCAATTTGTTAAAAGCTGACTTTCAAAAATCACTTGATCGTTGGTTTTGTTTGATACATTAACTATGAAAAAATATAAGCTGTATATTTTGTGATTCATAAAATAAATTGAAAATTTACAGAATTCTGCCATAACTAATAGAATAACGGTTCACTTAATTAAGCATGCGATGAGTTCAGCGTGTCAATGTGCAATTATTTCATTGTGAAGAGGTTCATCAGTTGTGACCTGACATAAAAAGGCGGTTAATTCAAGCTATACCGCACATTCATTCTAACATTCGACATAACCAAAGATTTTTTTCTCTCGTTGGGTTAGGCCTAAAGGTTGTAGGTTACATTTCACAAGTTTGCGATCCCCGCTACCGTTGTCAATGATGAGTTCATCATTATCGTTTCATTATGATTTATTTTCTTTATCGTTTTTACAATTTTGTCCTCGACAAAACATGATAATATTCATGTAAATTTTGATTTAATTTTACTGCTGATACAGCTCCAGATGGGGATCATGATGACAATGACCATGACGACCAGGACGATGGCGACGACTATAAAGAGGAGGAGGAGGAGGAGGAGGAGGAGGAGAAGGAGGCGGAGGAGGACGAAGATAATGATGATGATGATAATGATGATGATGATGATGATGATGATGATGATGATGATGATGATGTGGGTGGTGCCATTGAAATTGCTGCTGCAGCTGAATATTTTGATGATGATAATGATAGTGTTGTTTGTGTTTTTTAATTTCCACCCCCCATTGTTATGACTACATTAATTCGGTAAGTGTGTCCATATCAACCGAGTTTTTGGTAATAAAATACCAAAATTCGTAGGGTGTATTGAGTTTTGATCGTCACTATAATGACACGTCAATACAAAAAAAGGGCATTCAATTGCATCCATCTTACCCAAATTAAGCTGTAAAACCGTACTTTGTGAGGTGCTACCGAAGTTTTTGCAATAAATGGAAACGTGAGAAGTATTATATAAATCATTTTCGCTGCCTTTGGTAAGTAAAATATAACACTTTTGTACCTATGTATAATATTGCTCTTATGACATTCTTTCTTCTTGCTTAAGTGTTTTATCAACAAGCACCAGTTGTTGTATTAACATTTGCAATATACAACAATCCAGCTTACTTCATAACGATTTGGTGAAGGGTGCCGAGCTTCCTCTTTTACAACAGTACAACAATGCTTTGATATTATCGTAAAATATGTACCAAGACTGTGATATAATAATAAACAATTGTACAACCGATTAAAACCCGTTGCAATAATAAACTACAGATACTTAAAGAAATTACAGATGTATTTTGAGATTGTTGGTACTGTCTATAACGGAGTCATTATTTTATTTATTTGATATGCTGCATGTAAGAGGAATAAACGTCTGGCTTTTAATATGGACAGTCTTGGTTGAAGTACTACGTTTTTGGAAAAAAGAACCGAACGCCAAAAATATAGATTTAACTTTCGTATGCCCTGGTTTGTTCTTTGAAATCAGGAAGCATAATCTGAACGCATTTTAGCTCGTGTGTGCAAATACTGCCAAAAAAGGCCGACAGTTTTTTTTGCGTCTTCTTGTCTGTAGTGCAGTAGACTAGTTTGGCCCCAACGTGTTTATTAAAACTCATCACAACGACCAC